>NC_056621.1:18489908-18739908 GCF_018340385.1 Cyprinus carpio | reverse complement strand
AGTTTACTAAACTTCCTGCATCTTTCAACATCTGTAAAGTGTCATAATGCTGTTAAAGTCTTGTTTTGTAAACATCTAGCTATAAAGTGACATAAACTAAGTTTGTGGTTTTAGTAAGCATCTGTTTAATAAATTTGATTCGTAAACATCTGTAAAATGTAGCTATGTTATGTTTTGTAAACATCTCAAAAATGTTATAGTTTTATAAACTTGCTTTTCTTTTCTTAAGTTCTGTAACTTTTTTAGTAAATGTCTGTAAAGTTTCATAAACTTGTTTTATAAACTGTTTATAGTGTTTCATAAATGCTGCTGCATCTGAAAGCATGTGGAGATTTACTACTAATCACAGAATCGGCTTTACTGACGAGATACGCATGATCATCACATTCGATTATTTGCACAGCCCTACTTGTGCTTTGTAAACATCTGTAAAGTCTCAAACTTAAGTATGCTAAAGTTTATGTTTATGAAACAAGTTTACGAAACTTTGCAGTCATTTACTAAAAAAAAAAAAAAAAGTTAAAAAATGTAACCGATGAAACTCAAGTTTATGACACTTTACAGATGTTTTCAAAACATGAGTTTCATCTGTAAAGTTCTGTAACTTGTTGTTTTAGGAAACATCTGTAAAGTGTCATGCATGTCAGATTGAACAATCATTTGTTTTGTAAGCATCTGTAAAGAGTTTCATCTGTAAAGAGTTTCATCTGTTCAGCTCTGTGCCTTGTTTTAGTAAACTTCTGTAATGCGTTTCATAAACATCTGTTAAGTTTGTTTTTAACCTGTATTAATGTTGTGTAAAACTGCGTTATCTGTCTTTTGGGTATCTAGAACACTGAATTTCCATCTCCTACCTAAGACTGTAAAGAGAAGAGTTTATGCCCTGAAGAGGCTCCAGCTCCAGAGCGCCAACATAGAGGCCAAGTTCTATGAAGAAGTCCATGAGCTCGAGAGGAAGTATGCTGGCCTCTACCAGCCCAACTTTGACAAGGTATGCAAATGACTCGCTGTAATAGCAAGCATTCTGTTCAAACACGTTCTGTGTTAGATCGGAGCTGGTTCACTGAAGTATTTAACCCTTCACAAACCTGAAACGCTTTCTCCAGCATGAAAGTTGACCTTCAGGCCTTGCTGTTTGCCTGGACATGACCAATATGTGACCCCGGACCACAGAACCAGTCATAAGGTTCAACTTTTTTGAAATTGGGATTTATACATCATCTTGAAACTGAAAATCTGGAATCTGAGGGTGCAAAAATTCTTAATATTGAGAAAATCGCCTTTAAAGCTGTCTAAATGGAGTTCTTAGCAATGCATATCACTAATAAGGAATTAAGTTTTGATATATTTATGGTAGGAAATTTACAAAATATTGC
This sequence comes from Cyprinus carpio, assembly GCF_018340385.1. Lineage (NCBI taxonomy): Eukaryota > Metazoa > Chordata > Actinopteri > Cypriniformes > Cyprinidae > Cyprinus > Cyprinus carpio. The sequence goes on along the minus strand of NC_056621.1, from coordinate 18,738,532 downwards.
TCATTTGACCCATACAGTGTATTGTTGGCTATTGCTACAAATATACCCATGCTACTTAAAAAGGTTTTGTGCTTCAGGGTCTCATATGAGTGCTAAAGTCAGTCCAACAGAACGAATGTCCAACTGTCTGGAGACAATCTAGTAGTTCACCTTTTACCCACAATGCATATAAAGGGAAGCCAGCCTTCTTGTTACAGGCCCATCCAACGAGAATGAATTGCTGTGGTTTTGTGTTACACACTTGTTTACAAAATGAATGCTATAAGAGTTTTGCCCTTGAAATGATGATGTCATGGATATGAATTGATGATGTCACATAGCACAATGCTCCTTTGTTCAGAGACGGGATATTGTGGCTGGCGCTGTTGAACCCACAGATGAGGAATGCGAATGGCAAAGTGACCGGGAGGAAGAGGAGCTTGCTGTAAGTCGATACTTGTGAGAATACTGAAAAATATAGTATCATATCAATTGCAAATTACAATTTTCAAGCATTCTGCTTTCTTGGCAAGGTTTTTTTTTGCTGAAAGCCCTGAGTTACTGAAAAGTCCAATCTGAGGATGAAGTGATAATGGTCTTATTTAACCAAATATTTTTGACCCACAGGAAGATTTGCAGAAAAAAGCTGCTCTGGAGGAGAAGCAGGCAGATTCAGCCGGAGCCGATGATCCGAGAGGAGTCCCGGAGTTCTGGCTCACCATCTTCAAACGTGTGGATATGCTGGCAGAAATGCTGCAGGTCGCTTTACTTCTCCTTTATTAATATCTTCGCAAAAAAAAAAAATAATAAAAATAAAAATTAATTATGGTAGGGTTTTCATTACAATTTTAAATAGAATTTAGCAGTAATTTGGTGAAATAAAGCAGAAAGCCTTACAGTTATTACAGATAATTGCTTTGATTTAGGGCCGTTTATGGACAACATGAGTCATTGGGCAATAATAATAATAATAATTATTATTATTTTTATGCATTTCTTTTATAATAAAACCATAACCTTGCATTATAGTGAATTTGCCATGGTTTATGGCTGTTATTATGCACAAATATAAACCATTGGCCAATAATAATAAATTATTATTTTATATATATATATATATATATATATATATATATATATATATATATATATATATATATATATATATATATATATATATATTATATGTTAATATACATTTTCTAATAATAATAGCAACCTCAAATTTGGGTTTTAATTAAAATTTTAAATAAAATATTAAAAGTTACCTCCATTAAAATGAATTTGCTCCGGTGTAGTGCTGATATTCAGAACACGAATCACTGGCAAATAAAATAAAATATAATAAAATAAAATAAAAATAGGGTTTTACTTATAATTTAAAATAGAATTTTACAGTAATTTGGTAAAATAATAAATCAATATTTACAGTGAGTAATTGCAGTGATCACACTGAATTTGCTGTGGTCTATTATTATTACATGTTTTATAAGAAGAAGAATGAACTGTAGACTCGGATGTGTGTGTGTAGCGATTTTGGAGCTCCAGCTTTACATTTTATAATGAATAACGGTTTAAACACACTGCATAAAACAATGCATAAAACAATATAGAAAGTGTCTGCTTTGACCTTTTGCATAAAGAGTTGATGTGGGTTACACAGGATGTGGTTCTTGTGACAGGAAGCTTATAGAGGATATGCGATTTTGTATTGGTGCATGCAGAATTCACATGCAATCTGATCATATCGTCCTTTAATGCATAATTATCTTGAAATTTCTTTTGTATACATAAGTGATCAGTAGGTCGGCATCCTCAGAGTTCATCAGCTGATTTTTCTGTGGATTCCCTCAGCTCTGCTTTACCTTATAATCCATTTCACAGAATGAACTTCCCCTGAAAACCTTCCCCAGTGCCGAAAACATGAAGTTGCGTCCATGCTGCCTTGGTTTAACCATTCTGGGATCTTTTTGTTTCCTGTAGGAGCATGATGAGCCGATCCTGAAACACCTGCAGGACATCACTGTGAAGTTTTCGGAGCCTGGACAGCCGATGGTTTGTCAAACAGCTAAACAAGCTTCTGTTTACTACTGACATTTTTTAACAAATGGATCCAGGTTTTCAATACTGTTCAATTGTTTGTCAAAACAGAGTTTCACGTTAGAGTTCTACTTCGAGCCCAACAGCTACTTCAGTAACACGGTCCTCACTAAAGTCTACAAGATGAAATCAGAGCCGGACGCAGAAGATCCATTCTCATTCGAGGGCCCGGAGATCATAGACTGTGAAGGGTAAGATGGAGAAATGGCCTACTGTGTAGTGGTCGACCCATATTGTTTTTTTGTTTTTTTTTGACAGCTGATGCAGATGCCGATATCTTGGAAACCAGGGGGGTCGATAGCCGATATTAAACCAATATAATTTTTATTATTATTATTATTAATATTTAAGAAATTTTAAATAATTTGATAATGGATTCAAAAATAAATGTGTAAAATAAACATACTTGTACTTTAGATGACAAAGTATTTTTCACAAATAAATAAATATTTGATTAAAATATAATTAAAAAGGAAGTAAACTGTAACCAACAGGGCACTCAGTATTCTGGGAAGTTTGTGTGCATTGGGAATCATATTTTTCAAATAAAGCCAGGGTAACACTTATCTTACATACAGCACACAGAGAAAATGATATGAATATGACAGTGGGCAAATGCATAAAGTGCAGCATAATTTGAAATTTCAAACACATCGGCCAAGCAGAAAAACTTATCGGCCGATGCCTATATTTGAAAAATGCCAAACATTGGCCGATATATCGGTCAACCACTGCTATTGTGTATATATATAAAAATACAGTGAAAAGGTTGGACTAATTAAGATATTTTAAGGTTTTTGAAAGAACGTGCAACAAGGCAGCATTTATTGGATTCAAAACTAGTTGTGAAATATTATTAGGGTTTCAAATAAGTGTTTTCTGTTTGAATATACATTTAACCGTAATTTATTCCTGAGATGTAAATCTGAATTTTCAACATCATTACTCATTTCTGATTATCATCAATGTTGAAAACAGTCGGGCTGCTTAATATTTTATTTTAAATCATGATATACTGTCGTGTAAAAGTTTAGGGTACTTAAAAAATGAATAAAGATGATAATAATTAATGCTTTTATTCAGCAAGAAAGAATTAAATTGATCAAAAGTGACAGGAAAGACATTAATAATTAGAAAATATTTCGGTTTCAAATAAATGCTGTTCTTTTGAACTTTCTATTCAACAGAATCCTAAAAAAAACACATATATTAAGCAGCAAAATGTTTACAATAACTATTATAATAATCAAGCACCAATAATAAATGATAATTGTGTAGCAAATCAGTATATTCGAATGATTTCTGAAGGATCATGTGACTCTGAAGAGTAATGATGCTGAAAATTCATCTTTGTATCACAGGAATAAATTACATTTTACAATATATTCAAATAGAAAAAAAAGTTATTTTTAATTGCAAGGTTTCTTTTCACAATATTACTATTTTTACTGCATTTTTAATCAAACAAATGCAGCCTTGGTGAACATAAAGAAACTTTCTTCAAAAAAATCGTAATTATTGCAAACTTTGACCAGTAGTGTCATATTTCCAAAAATATGTGCTGCTCAGATTTTGCATAAATGGCACGTTCATGATGAGAGGACAACACTTTGCATTTACATTTGATTCAGTTCTTGACATGAATCTGGATTCGCAGTGTTTCTAACTGCTGCGTTTTCTATTGTGTTTCAGTTGTAAGATTGACTGGCACAAAGGCAAAGACGTGACGGTCAGAATTGTTAAGAAGAAGCAGAAACACAAAGGCAGAGGGACGGTTCGGACGGTCACCAAAGAGGTTCCTCAGGAATCATTCTTCAACTTCTTCAATCCGGAGAAAGGTAAGAGAAAATGTGGCTTCCCAACAGAAGAACAGAGAATCACCGTTAACAGCGCAACAAAAGACTAAGCCTCGTCTCAGTTTGTGAAATAAACCTAAACAAATCTAAATGCCATCCTCTTTGTATGATTTAATTAGACTGAAATCTTGGGATTAAGATAATTGAGCGTGTTTTCAAATGCTTTGACATCCTTTCTTGCAGCATGCAAAGGCTTTTATTGTTATGTTCTGTGTCAGTAAGTCTCTGAATAGGTTTGTCGGTTTGGCCAAATATCTCTTACTACTAATTAGTGGTTAATTCATCATTTTTACTGATGGAAATATGTCAACCAGGCACAATTCATTCTGTTATTTGAGCAACTGACTTGAAGTGTGAGAACTATCTGTCATGAGGAATATCAACAATATCAATTCCTTTGAAATTGTGTGTTTTTCATGGGATATGTGTGTTTAAGTATAGTTTATTTGTGTGCAAATGTGCTTTTTAGTGTCTTGTGGACAGCAGGGGGCACCAAACAAGAGTTTTTGCTTGAATAGATAAAACAAACATCCACTACATACTATTTTGTATGTAATTCAAACATCCTCCAGGGGGCGCTTGATAACTCAATCTCCCATTGAGCTCCATTCAGAACTGTCTTATTGGAGACATCTGGACAGTGAAAAGTGTGATCATTTGAATCTATGAATTCTACAGGGGCTTGTTGTCTCGAGGGCTTGTTGATCTGAATGTGAGAACTTGTCATATTAACATTCGTATTTGTAAGTTGAAATTTACACTCACAGCTTTATTACCTTTAACCAGGTATTCCTGAGTTTTGCAACAGGAATACCGCAAAAGGAGTAGTAAAAGTCAGAGCGCTAGAATTTGAACTTGTACTGCCAGATCTGAGACGTTGTAAGTGCCGACTTGACGTTGTGCAGCGAAACTGAAATGCAAAAGTAAATTTGTTGTAAACATTTGTGTATGTCATTTTCTTTGTGTGAATGTCATTTTACACATTTGTAACTATTAATCTACAACTTCCAATTCAAAACACGGGTGTTTTGATCCTTGTCTGTGCTAATTGAAAGATTCAGCTTTTCACATCAGAGCTGTGAGTGTAATTTCAATTTACAAATACGAATGTTAATATGACAAGTTCTTACATTCAGATCAACAAGCCCTCGAGTTAAAGCTACTGATTTACCTCCATAAATACAGGTCAGTCACCTGCGTTGTGATTGGCTGATTTTAGAACTCTAAATAGAAGGTGTAAAATCAAAATTGAAATCTTTTGTAACATTATACATTTATTTATTTATATATTTTTTAAGAAATTAGTAATTTTTATTCTGCAAAGATATGTTAAATTGATCAAAAGTGATAGAAGAAACTAAAATTGTTACAAAAGATTTCTATTTTGAATAAATGCTGTTCTTTTTAACTTTTTTTATTCATCAAAGAATCCTAAAAACAAATATCACAGAATCCAAAAAAAAAAAATATTATGCAGCACAATTTTTTTTAACATAATAATAATAGTACAACATATCAGAATGATTTCTGAAGGATCATGTGACACTGAAGACTGGAGGAATGATGCTGAAAATACAGCTTTACACCACAGGAATAAATGACATTTAAAAAAAAAAAAAAAAAAAATATATATATATATATATATATATATATATATATATATATATATATATAATATATATATATATGTATAAACAGTTATTTCAAATTGCAATACTATTTCACAATATTACTGATTTTACTGTATTTTTGATCAAATAAATGAACATAAGAGACATCTTAAAATCATACTTTTTAAATCTTACTGATCCCAAACTTGCATAACTGAAAAAGCTAAGATTTCTGAAATTGTACTAATAAACTGAATGTGTTTTTAATACACACACACACACACACACACACACACACACACACACACACAAAAACAGGTTTATTGTGCCACAGCCAGCCATATTTTAACCACATTCACCAATACCCAGGAAACACTTTTAGACAAAGATGAGTTGAAAACTTTCATATGAAATCCAACTTTACGTTCCATTCGTCCAGTTTTTACATTTTTGACATAATCTTGAGCATTTATACTGACTGCCTCTGGGCAACATTCATGTCGTCTTCTTCAGTTTTTAATAGCCAAACACGGCCTCATATAAACTTTTCCCGCCCACCTGTTTTGTTTTTTCTTTCTCCCTCGTCTTGTCTCCCAGCAAAGGAATGCCAGTTGAATTTGTATCTTCAACCGCCATGACATTGTTGCTTTTCCTTCACCTCAGTCACCCTTTTCAAAAATGCTAAGAATTGAATGCTTTGCATTTTAAGCGGCATTTTCCCGTCAGCCCCTCTGATGGAGCGGCAGGTAAAGAATGCCGCCCGTCCTGCACACGGACTGTGGGAAAGAGGCGCTCTTACCGTCTATCACCGTGTCGCCGGATGTGTGTAATTTATCTGTTACCGAGGTGATTTCCACAACATTCCCGTCTGAGGTGCAGCACTTGCACAGAAATGGCAGCAGTGTGGCTGTAACTGGATGATGTAATGCGTTCAGGACTTGATGGATTTCCGAAAAAAGACTCTGAAGAGACGTCTCCTTCAGGCCAGACTTTGATCAGCTCCTTTCCAAAAAATGACTTGCATTTGCATGTTTGAAACTCACAAAACCTGTCAGGAACAAGTCTGAGTCATATTTTACCTTAAATAGAAAGAAAATTAAGCCTGATTTTGGACTGTTTTGCATTACGGCCTAATTTTAATGACAAATAAACGTTTTCACCCCAAATTCTCATTACCACAATGTTAAAATTGTTTATTATTATGCAATATTGAAACATATATATGTATATACACACACACACACACACACACACTACCAAAAATTATTACTGTATTTTTGAATAAATTAGGACAAATATAATACAAAATTGAGAATGTGTCTGTTTGTATGCATATGCTCACCGAGACTGCATAATTATTTGATCAAAAATGCATAACAAAAAAACCCCCAAATATTATAAAATATTATTGCAATTTAAAATAACTGTTTTCTATTTAAATAAAATTTAAATTATGTTCCTGTGTTGCAGTAATCTAATTTTGAGCATTTCTTATAATTGACAATATTTTTGTGGAAATGTGATGCATTTTTTTTTTTTGCTCATTTGCTCATAGAAAGTGAGCTTGCTATATATATATATATATATATATATATATATATATATATATATATATATATAAGCTATATCATTTTAACATTATAAAATATAACAACTTATTATGTAATTACAAAAACCATCATGATATATTAAGAGAATGTGAATTCAGTTAAGTTAATTGTGATGAAAATAAACTAATAGGCTATATTTAATTTTTCCACAATATAATTTATTTTGCTGTTGTGGCATTTTTCATTTTTTTGTGGAATTTTTGCCAGAATTAATACTTTGTCTTTTCTTTTCTTTTCTTTTCTAGCGTCGCCTGATGGAATGGTGAGTGAGACGTCCTGCGCTCTGTGTTTTGTCGTGTTTGTAAACCTCTGAATCATGGAAGTGTGCAGCACATGTCTTTTAGCTGCCTACACAAACACATACTGCAGCTCAATCCTCCTCTGCGAGTTTAGAGAACACGCCACCAACAAGAAACATCTAAAGTGTTCCTGCGTCAGTTACGGTTAACTCTTCATATAGTAACGTGGCTGCTTAAAAAAACACAAGCACAGTCATTGCACAATGGCTTCTTAGTCAGTGCTCGATAACATCTCTAGGTCACAATATTGAAAGTGTGGCATTAGTATGACATCAGTAGATGCTATTTTCAGTCCTGGAATTATTCAAAGTTTTTAATTCAATACTTTACTCTAAAAACTTCCATTGGATGCTCATTGTGTGTGTTTGTGTCCAGGATGTAGACTTGGACTTCACTCTAACTACAGATTTTGAGATCGGACACTTCTTCCGAGAGCGGGTCATTCCCAGAGCGGTGCTTTATTTCACTGGAGAGGCCTTAGAGGACGACGAGAGTGTACGTCTGCTCTTTTTACTGTCACAAGGAAATCTAGGACTGACTATAGATTAAAAAAAAAAAAATCTGAATATATTTAATATACATTTTGATGTATGTATGCTGTACATTAGCTTAAATTGTAATAAAATAGTTATTATTTTATTGGATTTCATTTTGTGTTAAGACTCTTGGAATGGGTCACTTTTTAGTAGATTTTCACCATTTTAAATAAAAAAAAAAAATAAAGGACAAAAAGAGCATTAAAATGTATGTGTGATGTTGTTTAATTTTATATTGGCACCAAAATAATATTGTAAATATTTAATGTCTCACCTAGACCCTCTGTAAAATAAAATATATTGCTTTTATTTTATAACGTATGTGTAATTCTATGCTGTTTTGCAGTATGAAGAGGAGGATCTTGAAGAGGGAGAGGAGGAGGTGAGAATCCTTTAATAGACACATTTACCATTTAATAATAGTCTAAATGTATGGGCAGTTGCAGTGTAACAGCAGACTATCATGTGTCATTCAGGATCTGGATGACGAAGGTGAAGAAGAGGATGAGGGAGATTTTGATCCCACGGTGAGCATTTAAATAATCTGTTTGTCTATTATGCATTATCAACTATCATTATTAAAAAAGCAAAAAGCAGCATGCAATTAGCTGGGGTTATACATTTTTTAATATCTTAATCAAATTTATCACAAATTTGAGAAGTTCTGCTGGGATTGTAGATTGTTTTTAAAATAAAATACTTGCAAACTAGTAGATGCTGTGTGCTGCTTACAATTTTTTTTCTATATACTTATATGAAACTGTATAAAATATGCAGCAACAAATTAGTATGCCATGCACGACTTACTGGTTACTGCGCATTATATGTATGATTTTATGTAAACATGTCTCAACTTTTGGCACTTGGTAGAAATTTCATTACATTGCATTCTGAAATACAATATTCCCACTGTATACTTAGTTTGTATACTGCACATTTAGTGTACTGTGCACTGTGTACATAAGGCATACTTAAAAGTAGTAGTTGTATTATTGTATTCCAAACATAGTCGTCTCTTAATCAGTGCATTGAATAAATCCATATTGCTGATCTGGTTTTGATTGAGGTGGTCTGGATTGAAAGCATTACCTTGTATAGTGCTTCATGATCAGCTGCATGCCTGATGTGTAAACCTGTGTGTTTGTCCCTCCACTTCCCCTTTACAGGCATAATTCATTTCTCACTTCATGCATTTCTAGGTAAGAGACACTTGAAGGGATGTGGCGCTATTTCCAATCTATCTTTTGATCCGTCTTCCCTTCATTGTTATAGCCTTTCTCCTCTGCTTTCACCCTTATGTCACTTTCACATGAAAAGTTTGTGTGCGGACTGTTAAGTTTTGCTTGAAAACGGCAGATTTTGTTTCATGTGAACACGGCAAACTACTATTAATTACGTATAATGAGCATTTTTGTTCACATATAGATGCTAAACACTTCGATGGTAAAAGTATTTTGCAAACATACCGTGGTTTGAAACCGCAATGTTGATATTATCAATGTTTAAAACAGTTGTGCTGCCTAATATCTTTGATCTATAGAAAGCTCAAAACAACTGTTGATTTGAGATTTTATGCATTTGTGTGAAGTTGCAAATACACTGTTTGCAAATAGATGCTAATCACTTTGATGGTGAAAGTATTTTGCAAACATACTGTGGTTAAAAACAACTTTGAAAAAGGGAAAATAGATCAGCCAGATGTACGCAAATATTATTAGTTACGTATAATTTCCATTTTTGTTCACAAATAGATGCTTATTGAAAATAGTAATAAAAACAAATGTAATTGAAGTGAAATAAATATTTTCTTCAATGATAAATACAGAAAGTAATTTATCATTGCCGAACATCAACAATACCTGCCATCTGAACTTAGATGGCAGGTGCTCAATACTACTAGAGAGTGTTTACCATGGTGAAAGTGTTTTGCAAGCGAACCGAGTTGGAAACAACCCTAAAAATGTGAAAGCAGATCAGCCAGGAGGATGCAACAGTCAAATTTGGAATTGAATAAACAAACGAATGAAAGTGTGAAAATGACATTTAAGACTAAACTTCTCAACTCCCACTCATTAAATTAACCTTATAGGTGAAGTGTGTAATTTTAAAGTCAAAATACATATTAAGTGGTCTGGTCAGACATATCAATTTCTGGCTTAATGGTGTGCAGTAGTCGGGTTCTGGAAGTAAAAATGCCATTTATTTTCTCCATGGGAATTTTTTCTTTCTTTTTTTTTTTTTTTTTTTACAGATTTTTACAATTTTGTTTAATCGGTTTACATTATTTCAACTCATGTTTTAAATAATAGTGTTTAACAGTGGAGTCCTAGTTGAAAAATACATTATTCATGATGCTGTACAGAAAATTCCAACAATCTTTGGAATTTGAATAAAAATCTAAATACTGAGAAAATCGCCTTTAAAGTTGTCCAAATGAAGTTCTTAGCAATGCATGTTACAAATCCAAAATTAAGTTTGATATATTTACGGTAGGAAATTTTCTAAATATCTTCATTGAACATGATCTTTACTTAATATCCTAATGATTTTTGGCATAAAAGAAAAATAAGATATTATTTGATAATTTTATTTTTGGATAATTTTGTGCTTTTTTTTGCTAAGTTTTTTTTTGGCTGTTTTTGTGATTATGGGTCACATTTTACAAGATTAGATGTTAGTCAGTAGTGCTCATGATCTGCAGATCATTCGCCATCGTCCTCAGTCATCTCTCCTTACTCTCTTTATGTGGTAAGAATGAAAATTCAGTCATTAATTACTCACCCTCATGTCGTCCCAAACCCGTAAGACCTTCCTTCATCTTCAGAACACAAATTAAGATGTTTTTGATGAAATCTGAGAGCTCTGTGACCCTCCATAGACACTACCAAAATCAAGGCACAGTAACGTAGCAAGGACATCAGTACAATAGACCATGTGACATCAGGGGCTCAACCGTAAGTTTACAAAGCAGTGAGAATACTTTTTGTGCGCAAAGGAAACTATTATATAATTTATTCAACAATTCTTCTTCCCGAGTTACGTCTTCTGCCATTTTGGAGAGTACCCCAGAACATAATCCCTTTTAGCCCCCCACCCCAATTAAACTAGTTAAGTACACAGTCTTGTACCTTTGTTCTTTTGTCGGATTTTCAAATACTTTTTTGCTTCAAATAAAAGTTTGAAGTAGCTCGTAGCTGGGTGGTTTTCATGGCTTATAAGGCTTTAACAAAGGGTATTTTTAAATCTCTATGGGAAAAATGAACAAAAAAATACTTCCAAAACCAGCACCACTTAAAAACTGGGCAGGCATTAATGCACTTTATTGTTTAACTTTGGGGTAGTCCAATTTGCAACCAATGGCAGATGGGGCGGAGCCAAAGTCTGTTCGAAAACATTAGTTTTGCTATTACGGTTGATGCAACTACTGGTGCAGAAATTACACACTTCACTTTTACCAAACAAAGCATGTATTTATAAACAAAACCATCATCAGGCAAATCATTACTTCCTTTTGCGCAGTGCCTGTAATAATATTCATAATTCTTCTATCTTTAATCTCTGTCTCGTTGTTCCAACAGAAAGACCCTCCGCCTGCAGAGTGCAAACAGCAGTAAGACTGGTGAACAGATAGCCACGGCACAACTCGGCTGTCCGTCAGACAATTCGACGATGTGGACGCAGGCCTCATTTCCTCGTGGACTCGCCACACTAATGCAATAGGAAACCAAACGCTGTTTAGGAAATGCATGTTTGTTTGTTTGTTTATTTCTCTACTGTTTACTTTTACAGAGATGACCTCAGATGACCTTCTCTTTCGCAAGTCGTGTAATTTCACGCGCCAAAAATTAACCCTCAAAATGGATAATATGTATAAAGACGTATGATTTATTTTATTTTCTATATTCGAAACGTAGAGCTGGTGTGCATGAGGGTCAAGAAAAGATGCCACATGTGTTTTGAATTCTTAACGTCCATATGCAACCATGGCCATTTTTATAACATAGCAGGTTTTTGGACACTCCCCAGATGATATGTGCTCCCAGGCATCGTCCAGTGTAGCATTACTCAGGGTTTCTTTTGCCAACAAAATGAACCTGCTGTCTTCACGAATCTGACATAACTTAAATTTCCGATATAGCTGTTACAATGTAGTTACGAAAGTGTTTTGATGTGGATCGTCCTGCTCAATGGTAGCCGAACGATGTGGATTGTGGTAATAGAATATTTCTGATTCGTCTCCAGGGTTGGGCGTCATTGAATTCCCCATCCCTTCGTGACATAACCCATATCCATGCCATGCACGTTGACATGGGATTTCAGTTGTATTTTATTTCACTGTGTGGTTATGTGTCAAGTTGCTTGCATTCATGCACAGAATTGCATCAGTATTGGGAATGTTAACGAGCAGATCTAAAAGCCATTGCAGGTTTACTCTCCGTTTAAACTGTGTGAGAGCCGTAGCCTTATCTGGAACTTCTTTTGGTTTGTAATGCAGCATTGTTTCCATTTTGTACAAAATAGACAAAAAGATTCTATTAAATGTTGTGCGACATGATGCCGCAAAGTCTTGCTCTTTTTTTTATTGTTGTTGCATAACTGTGAAGTCTGACAGTTCTCACCTGGTGGATAAAGCTGGAAGAATTGAGCCATTTATATGGAACAGAATATCACAGAAACCTGCAGGTAGGCTGTCAGTAAGCAATCACTGAGAACACCCTAGCATCCAAAGATCAATGCTTTGACGACCACCTACAACACTTCAGCTCGTTTAATACCTTATTATGTCCTGTTTAAGAGAAATATAATGCTTGAAATGACCGTGGAAGGCTATAATTATTCTGTGAGCGTAATTAGGTGGAAATTAGAGCGGGAAACTGATCCCCAACAAACCAGATTCCAGAAAGCGTCAGCTATGTGAGGAATCTCAGCACTGATACTGCTTCACCAATGTGAGGCGGCTTTGTGTGAAATACTTGCTTGCATTCTCTTAGTACTTTCTCAAGTGTGTAATCCGCTGGTTTAGATTCCAGAAAGCCGGATCGGTTCTGTCTGGGATCATTCCCACTTTCACACCTCCCGCTCTGGTTTCTTTCGCGAGTTTGAAGATGTTGTTAAAAATGATCTCGAAGTCTTGCTATACTTCAGAGTGGAATGGGCAGAATTTGTCTCCTGCTTTTTATCATCATGGCATGGTTGGAATGACATTATTGTCATTCTAGTTTTGTGATGCTTAAAGGCATGAAAGCGGTTCGAAAGATTTCTCACGGTGTGATATGCAAACATCAGAATGTCTCTGATTAAACATGCACTACATCTAAAAAGTAAATAATTTTACAAATGTATTGAAATTATGTAAACCCACATTTAATGAAGCTTTAAGTCCTTTCAGAAGGATACAAGCTGTTTTATTTTACATAAGGGTGGTCCCCCCTCATGTTGGCGGCCATGTTTGGATCACATGATCAGTCTAATACTATTCTTTTTTTTTTTTTATCTCTGTGACACTCCTATTTTTAGAAATTTTTGGTTTTAAATTAAATTACTATATAGTAATGCAATATTTATGATGACATTAGTTTTTGTTATACTTCCTCTGCACCAATAGGTGTCAGTATAAAGTCCAAAACAATAAAAATTGCATATTACACTTTTAGAGGGCTAATGTTGAATTGTTGAATGTTTTTTTTGACTGGTTGCATATGAAAGCATATTTTATGGGTTGTACAAGCTTTTAGCACACAACAGCAAAAACTAAATGAAGTAGTACGTTGCATTACACTAAATGTACCATCAATTTTTATAACTACAAATTAACAAACAGACTTAACAACTTCATGTGAAGACCGAACAAAGAAATCTGTTATCCAGTGTGTTCTGCGGTCTTGGAGAAAGGTCTAACACCCCCACAGTTTCAAATGTCACATCCATTGTGGTCTTGGCTCCCTTTCGTCGCATACATGTAAACACTCTTTCTTTCTCACCCTCTTAACTTCTCTCAAATTATAATGTCGCTTTCACTGTACTGGCACTTTCCACAAATAGGGCACAAAATAGAGGTTGTATCTTTTTTTTTTAAAAAAGTGATAAGGGATAACATGGCAACAGGGTTGATTTTAATATTGTTATATTATTGTAACCACTTTACATGCTACGTAAATTTTATGTTAGATAATTGTTTATAGAAATAATGTTACTTCCTAGTTCTCACAGTGTCATGGAATGATCAGTGATTATTATGGGGTTAAATTATACAAAACTGGGTTGAATATAATACTGTTACATGACCAAAACCAGTTTTCATGTTGTGTTCATAGTTACATATACTGTTACATGACCAAAACCAGTTTTCATGGTTTGTTTTTAATTATATTGTCACAATTTGTGGTTTTGTTATTTTTTTTTAATTTTAGATAATTTTTTATTTTTATTATATTACCTTCTGTGTGACCAAATGTTATGGAAATAGGGGGAAATTTTCCAGGGTAACAGGGTTGATTTAAACAGTTATATTATTGTTTCCACCTTTAGATGCTATGTAAATATGGGGGATAGTAACATGTTTGATAAGGTTTAATACTATTATATTATTGTTGCCACTTTTTATATTGTTTATACAAATTGTTACTTTTAGTAATTTTATAGAACATATTTACCAATTATGGCATTATCTATCTTTTGTTAAGGGAGAAAGTCATGTGGTAACAAGGTTTATTTTTAACAAGGTTGATTTTTATGTGATTATTTTGTGATTATAGATTACAGTGTTATTTTACATGTAATTCTTCTCATTTTAAATCGCACTGATCTGTGTTTTTGTTTTGCTTTAAAGTAATAGATCTCCAATATGTGCCCTGTTAATGAAAAGTTGAACCCTTTTATGTTATCAAGACCCAGAATGCCTTCTGTTTGTCTTTGAATTTTATGTGTTTGTCCTCAGTGGATTAACACCACTTCACACTAAAACTCAAGTCTCCTAGTCCTAAATCCTTCCCTCAAGTCACACTTAACAGTGACCTTACATTCTTCCCCAGCTGCCCTTGCAGTCATACTGCCTTTGCCTTTTATGCCCGGTTTGCTTGACCGGCCCTCACTGGAACCACAGAAACATTTGTGTGAGGTCCTTTAATGTCCCGCAGCGGAAACAACGGCCACTTAGTGCTCAACAGAGATATTAGTGTTCTGTCTCAGATGGGCGGCCTTAAAATAAGTGCTTTATTGTAACATGTAGATGTCTGATAATGCAAGGAGGCGCCGTATCTCCAACTGCACTAAATGACTGCACTGTAATACAGAAAGCAATGAAGAAGTGCTATTAAGATCTCTGTTATGGAAAATTATGTACCACTTATTCATATTGTCTCCATCTGGTAGTTCTGGTAAGTAAATCCACATCCCACCATATTAACGCACACAGCTGCCGCGGATGATGCTGTTTTATCTCTGCTGACAGTTACCATCATTGGGTATAAAAATACATTACTACTGTGTACAGTATGTTCCCACAGATTTAAACAGCAAAACTCTGTCTGATTATTTCTAGGGCTTTTTGGTCTCCATCCAGGGCTACATTAATGCAGAGGCTTACCTGGGATTAAGCCCAGGACCCCTAGGCTAAAGAAGGTCCCCACTGCTGTATGACATATTGAGATTGATTACGGCAGTTTACAATGTCTTGGCTACAGAGGCCAATTTTGGCTTTTTTGTCCATACACTCTTAATGAAGTTTCTTTATTGTCAACTCATTGTTCAGTGTAGCCTCTTTAACATCTACAGAATCTTTCCATTGCACAAAAGATTATTTATTGTGAAGAAAAGATTCTTTGGATTATTAAAATGGTTCTTTTAAGAACTGTACACTTAAAAGGTCTTTGGGGAAGCAAAAATGGTTCTTCTATGACATCACTTTAAAACCCACTTTTGGTAACTTTTATTTTTAAGAGCACACAGTAAAGTTCAATAAGGTCTAATGTAGGGTTGCACGATATATAGAAATAAAATCAATATCAAAATATGGCTAAATGCGATTATCAAATCTTGAAAGCCCGTAATTCAGTTAAATAAATATAAGTGCTGCAGGTTTTTTTATATTTATTAAACATACTCTAATAATCTGTTTTATTTACAGCTTCGAAGAGAGAACAGTGAGAACAAATAGAAAAAGACAAAATAAGAAAAAGAGAAAACTCTTTTTTTTCCCCATATCATTATTTATATTGCAGAAAACAAAACATCACATTGTCAGTTGTTGTTGTTGTTGTTGTTGTTGTTGTTTTCTTCTTCTTTTTTTTCCAGTATCAGGCATCTCTCTAGAACGGTATATGTGAGGATTTCCAGTCAGGATTTAGACCATATCATAGTACTGAGACTACATTAGAGTTACTACATTAGAGTTACAATGCTCTTATCGGCTGTATCTCTCTATTAGTGCTACTGGATCTTAGTGCTGCGTTTGGCACTGTCGACCACAACATTCTTTTGAATAGACTAGAAAACTTTGTTGGCATTAGTGGAGGTGCACTAGCATGGTTCAAATCGTACTTATCTAACTGCCATCAATTCGTATCAGTGAATGAAGAGGTATCTGTGACAAGTGGGGCCGAGAACTGTGAGAATGGAGCGAGGCTGGTGGAGTAAGTGATTATGCATGACACCTGCGCCACTAACCGTTCTCGAAACCCATGGAGAGACGAGAGAACGAGAGAGGACCAGGACTTTATTTTGTGTTTTGGTTCTGTTTGTGTGCGACATTTGTCCACTATGGGCGGTTGCGCTATTTTCAGTTTTGTTTATTTTATTATTAAACTTTTGTTTAAACGTCCACCTATTCCTGCCATGTTACATTAGTGCCGAAACCCAGGAGGAAGGAGGCGGGAACTGGCGAATCAATATGGGATCAGCTTAGGTCTCTACATATTATACTCAGCCCTCTACCGGTTCTCACGGATTCATCGAGTGAGGGCCTGGCACTGGACGTTCCGCCACATCTGGTTGCCAAATGGATTGATGAGCTCGACAGGGTCTACAGTATGGAATCCCTGGAGCAGTTCTAGCAAGCCGACATTAAACCGGGGCCTTCAGTCAGTGCTTCTACCCGTTTGAGGTGAGAACACAGGAGGATACCGGCTCCACACGAAGGCTATAGAATCTAGCGAACATGTTGGGGGTCGCCCAGCCCGCAGCTCTACAAATATATGTCAGTGAGGCGCCACGAGCCAACGCTCAGAAGGATACCACACTTCTAGTAAAGTGAGCTTGCAACCTGAGTGGGCAGGGAACACCCTGTGCCTGATAAGCCAGGGTGATGGCATCCACTATCCAGTGGACCATCCTCTGCTTAGAGATGACCTTCCCCTTCTGCTGTCCTCCGTAACAGACAAAGAGCTGATCTGGGACAAGCAAAGCTAGGGTTGGGTCTGCCTCCTCCGGGGACAGTGCTTGCAGGCTCACCACCTGATCCCTCAAGGGAGTAGTGGGAACCGTGGGCAAATAGCTGGTCCATGGCCTCAGGATTACCTGGGAGTTAGCCGGCCCAAACTCTAGGCACGATTCATCGACCTAAAATGATTGCAGGTCCCCTACCCTCTTGATGGAGGCCACTGCAGGAGCAGAGTCTTCACTGATAGAAACTTCAGCTTAACTGACTGCAAAGGCTCAAATGGGCCCTGCTGTAGTGCTTTGAGTACTAGAGATGGGTCCCAAGAGGGTATAGAGGGGGCCCAGGAAGGATTTAACCTTCTCACTCCCTAAAAAACCTGATGACTAGGTCATGCTTCCATAGTGACTTCCCTTCCACAGGGCCGTGGTTAGCAGCAATTGCAGCGACATAGACTTTAAGGGTGGAGGGAGACAGCCTTCACTCCAACCCATGCTGCAAAAAGGACAGCATGACTCTAATCGGGCATCTCTGGGAGTGGGTGGGGCTAAAAGGGTGGCGGTAGATGTCTTTCATTAAAGGTGATGTTGCCGAAGTGATGGTGTCAACTACCCCCTGTGTTAGGTCGCCTAGAACCTCTAGGCCACAGGGCCTTCCACAGAGGAATCTGCCAGGGAGAGGCTGTCACAAGGAACATTAGTTCCTGGAACCAGGTCCGCCTGATAAGGCGCAACAAGCAGGACCTGCTTCTCATCCTCCCTGATCTTGCACAGCGTCTGTGCGAGAAGGCTCACTGGGGGAGAAACACATACTTGCACAGACCCTGCGGTCAGCTGTGTGTTCCCTCAGACAGGGAGTAAAACAGCTGGCAGTGAGAGGTGTCTGGAGAGGCGAACAGGTCTACCTGAGTGGCACTAAAACATTTCCAAATCAGCTAGACCATCTGGGGATGGAGTCTCCATTCTCCGGGGAGCATAGCTCGTCGGCTGCATGGTTGTGCAGACCTGAAATGTGAATGGCATGAAGCAACCTCAGATTCTTCAGACTCCAGAGGATGGGGTGGCGGGTGAGTTGCGACATGCAACGGGAGCATAGACCACCTTGTCGGTTGATGTACGCAATGGTCGCAGTGTTGTCCATGTGGACCAGCACGTGCTTGCCTCGTAACCGCCCTCTGAGATGATTCAAGGAAAGGCTTACTGCTAACAACTCCAGACAATTGATGTGCCAGTGCAGTTGGGGGCCCGTCCAAACCCCCGACACTGCATGCCCATCGCATGTGGCCCCCCAGCTGGTGGTAGAGGCATTGGTGTAAATCCTTTTCCAGGGCACTCCTGCCAGGAGAAACATGACGTCTGACCATGAGGTGAAGGTTTGGCGGCAGGCTGGTGTGACTTGGACCCAGTGAGTGCTGTGTTGCTACGCCCACCTTGGGACTTGGCGATGAAGCCAGTGTTGAAGTGGTCTCATATGAAGCAGCCCCAGTGGCGTGACTGCCACTGCAGCTGGCATATGCCCCAGGAGCCTCTGGATCTGTTTCAGTGGGTCCGCTGTCCTGCTCTTGAACATGTTCAGGCAGTTCAACACTAACTGATCACTTTCCTGTGTGAGGCATACTGTCTGTTCGACCGAATCTAACTCATACTGAGAAAATAGATCCTCTGCATCAGGGAGAGTTTGCTCTTTTTCCAACCGGCTGAGTCCCTGTGTTCACACAACTGATCCTGAGACTGAGCTAGTATGTGACAGTCATTGAGGTAGTTGAGAATGTAAATGCCCTGCTCCCTCCGCAACTTTTGTGAAGACACCGGGCGACAGGGACAGCCCGAAGGGCAGGCCTTTTACCAATATGGTACCGAATGCTCTGTGGCATAGAAGGATCAAAACATGAATGTACGTGCCTTCAGGTCGATCGCTGCAAACCAATCTCGGGGACAGATGCACCCGAAGATGCGCTTCTGCCTGGGCATCTTGAACGGTACCTTGTGAAGGGCCGGGTTCAAGACATGCAGGTCCAAGATCGGTCGTAACCCACCACCTTTCTTGGTTACAATGAATTAAGGGCTGTAAAACCACGTCTTCATATCGGCTGTAGGGACTGGCTCTATCGCATCCTTCGCCAGTAGGAATGCGACCTCTGCACACAGTTTACACTCGAATTGGATTGGTCTCTCTAAGCGAGATCCCAATTCGTCGGTCACCAACGTGACTCGGAGTTCTGGCAACACTGCACTGGCTCCCTATTAACCCTCTGGTGTTGATCAACGCGGATACGCATTTTGTGGCATCTTCTCCTGATAACCCCAAAAATTACTTAAATTACACTTTCAGTTTTGATCATACAGATAAGAGCAATAAATCAATCGAATCTGTAGAGGGTCTACTTTTATTTGTATACACACATAATAACAACAAAACTTTGTGCATTTATAAAATAAACAAACAGGGTGCGTTGTCTGCCGCCTTGGTTCTGCGTGATCTTCATTTAGAAACACGTCATTAAAATTAACTGTAACTCAGCAAATTCTCAACAAAGAGACATGAGAGAGATATCTATAGAAAGCTTGACATGTCTACTTTTAAACTAAGCAAGTCTTATCGAAAACAAATATTCTGTGATAAAGTAATCCATATGAAAAAACGCGATGTCCAGTCTTTCACGTCTCCATTAATCATATCTAATGCGACCACGACCACGCACTGAACGCGCTATTGATATTACATTGTCTACGTGAAGCTCGTGGTGGGTAAACGCCCACATGACAGCAAACAAAGCAGCGAGACTGTTCTTCAAGTTTTTTTTTTTTTTTTTGGTGTCCGCTTCGCACTGAGAAGAATAATACCGGTACATAATTCACCTCAAGAAGATGTGCTTAGAGGAATAAGATTTGGATTACTTCAGAAAAAAGAATGAAGCGGCTTAAACCAGCAGAGATCATAAACATGAGCAAGTCTTTTTTTATTTTAATCCACTTGTATTAGTTTTCATATAACTTGTACAAATTTTACTAGTTAGACTTTTTCCAAAATATAATTCCTGACTAAATGTATAATCAAGTGAAACATTATGAAGTTTCATTTACATCACCTCATGTTTCACGATGCCAGGATGTTTTTATTTTTATTTTTTTTAAATGTTCTAACGTATAACATAGACCACAATACAATATAAAAGTAATATGAGGTATGTTCCAGGTATGTGATGTTCATTTATATATTCCAACATGACACATTACCAGTCAAAACTTTTGAACAGTAAGATTTTTTATTTTTTTTGTAAAGAATTCTCTTCTGCTGACCAAGCCTGCATTTATTTGATCCAAAATACAGAAAGTTGCATTTGCTAAAGCAGTAATATTATGAAATGTTTTTACTATTTTAAATAACTGCTTTCTATTTGAATATATTTTAACATTTAATTTATTCCTGTGATTAAAGCTAAATTCAGCATCATTACTCCAGTCTTACTCCAAGTGTAACAATATACACTATAACATTCAAAAGCTGGGAGTCAGTATATATAGAAATTAAAACTTTTATTTAGCACACAAGTGATGATAAATACAATAATCTTGTTACAAACGATGATGTTCTTTCAATTAATCAAAATAATAATAATAATAATAACAAATGTTTTTGAGTAGCAAATCAGTATACTAGAATGTTTTCTGTAGGATCGTGTGACTGGAGTAATGATGCTAAATATTCAGCTTTGAAAGTCAGCTTTGATTGTTCCTAATAAACTGTTTAACTGCACTCGCAAGTGAAGTGAATAAACTACAAACCTAAAAAAATATACATTTATTTTGTCCTCACATTCTTTCTTGTAACTTTTCCCTCTTGGTCACACACCTGACTGAAAGGCTCACTATGCAGCTCATTATGTGGGCCTTTGTCTTCTCAGGTGTGAACCACACTAATATTGATGGTTAATCACACCTACTCGCTTATGCCCTTTCGAAACAAAAAGTGTCTTAGAAAATTTAAATCAATCTATTGTTTTCTGTGAGGGAGTAAACAAGATGATTTTCACATCATTTTGAAGCAAAGATTCTAGGCTACAAGGTCCATGTTTGACAGTCTTGTGAACAAATGTTCTCTAGGTGTTTTATGACCTTATTTTAGTGACTTCAAAATTTTAGTTTTACACTAACCACGCATAAACGTTGTTTTCTCAAAAAACACAATCATGTACATACATGCTATTTACATATTATTGTAGCCTAGTTTGTACTGATAACAGTGTTATTAGACTTTAGCCATGTATATGTTTATAAGCAACTGAAAAAAGCACAAAAGTCAGGGGATGTCAAAACTTCTCCAGGCTCCAAAAACCCCTTAGACCCCAGAGGGTTACTGAAGGTAATGATCGTTTGACCAATAACATGCAGATATTGTACGCAATCAACCAATCGTGGTGCGTGAGAAGGTGGGATCTACAGAGAACGGTCAAAGCGATGCAAATACGTATACATATAAGTGTTGGACTTGAAGCAGCACTGAGCACACCGACCGGTGTATGACATCAAAGTACCGTGAGAGTGATTCAAAAGCACAAGAAGCTGTCTGCTCTCTAGAGCTCTTGAGGTAGTTTTTAGTATAACGATTGGTATGCGCAGTGCAAACAAAGCCAAAACGTGGATATTTTAGGCAATATAGAAATCCTGGCCAGGACGTGTCCTGGGAAAATGGCACATTTGGTCACCTTATTTATATAGCACTTTTAACAATACAGACTGTGTCAAAGCAGCTTTACAGTATCAAATAGGAATTTCATGATATGTCACCTTTAAAGGAAATTTGTAAATTATAAATTTTTATTTTTATTTAAACAGGAAACCAAAGCCAAAACCTGGATATTTTAGGCAATATAGAAATCCTGGCCAGGACGTGTCCTGGGAAAATGGCACATTTGGTCACCCTATATATAAATAAAGGTGACCTGACTTGACTAGTCCTGCTTTTTTTTTTTTTTCACCCTATTTCAAATGATCTTCTTTTGGGTTCTGCAAAAAAAATCATGCAGGTTTTGATTGACATGAAGGTGAGTAAATGATAACCAAACTTTAATTTTTTTTGTTGAATCATCCCATTAGTTTTTTTTTTTTTTCTAAATTGATTAAAAGTACGAATATCAATAATTAGCCTTTCATAATATCTGCACACACTTCATGACTGACCACTGAAGCTAGAATGACTTTCACAGCAATAATCTCAGATATAAATGTTGAGTCATGTTAATTAATTCATGAAAATGTCAAGGTTTATTATGTGCTCATATTAAAACAATAGTAAAGTATTACTTGCTTGACATGTCCTATACAAAGAAACTTACAATAAAACTCGAGGAACCAGCCTAGGTTTAACCAGTGATTAAGTGTCTTCCACAATCTACTTCATAAATCACTCTCACCTGGGAATAAAATGAAAATGGCCAACAGTTCAGATCCTCTTTCACCAATTCATGTTTATGTAACCATTCTGCAATGTCATTGCTCTTCGCTGTGTGAGATGCGAAGTATGCAAAGCTTGTTTGGATTGTGAAAAAGTAAAACTAAGATTGAGAGAGATAAAAAGGAACATATATGTACCTAAACATTGTATATTGTCAGTGTGAACTCTGTTAATACTGCTGCACACAACTTATTATAGCACACTTATGATTCTATCTTTTAATGGTAACCATACGTTTTCTGATTGACTTTAGTGATTTTACAGACTTTGCAAAATATATTATAGTCACATTATGCTCAGAACACCGAGACGCACCGACTTAAATCTTTCTGAACGTTACAGTGGGTGTGATTGAAATGAATAAAGTTTGTGTGAAGGGTGTAGTAGACTTTATCTGATTCATGCATGAGTCTGCAAGCCATCTGCAAGCTGGTTAAGTTTGTTAATGCTTAGTTGCAAATGGAGACATTCCCTTTTTTTCCTCTGCATTTTGCATATTAAGAAAAATAATGTTTCTTATTGAACTGGCTTTGCAATAACAATATCATGCATGCATAGATGCAAGTTTGGAGTGGTATTAGTGTCATGGATTACAGATATAGATTGATTAGCAAGTGGAAGTTTTTTTTTTTTTTGGTGTAAGTGTGGAGAGTGTGTTTTTTGATTTTCATTTTAAATATTATAGTTTTTATGTGTATGTCTTATAAATTGTAAATTGTAAATTGCAACATACAAAAGTATGTTGAGCAGCAAGTTTTAGACTAAACACTAAGTGCCTTTTAATAACCAGTTAATGCACCTTTATCTTTAGCATCTGAAATCTACAAGATTTCAAATTTGATTTAGAGCCGTGCTTCAGACATTGCTACAATATTGACATTGAGTGCTAATATAGGCTATGCTGTTCCATGAGTTATATTTGTGGGGATTTTTAATTAAATCTAAGTATTTTTTGAGTGAGTCATTGAATCACTGATCCATTCACCAAAAAGATTTGTTCACGGATTTATTCCATGCAGGTTAAATCATAGTTGGCCAGTAGGTGGTGACAAGTGAGTCTTTTTCGTTCACAATCTTAACAATCAGAATCAGAATTTCAGAATCGGAATTAGCTTTATTCGCCAGGTGTGCACAAACACACAAGGAATTTTTTTTTTGTTTTGTTTTTTTTGTTTAAGGTGCTCCTGATACCTACACACATACATGCATACATACACATCTGACATGAGAACAGAATAAAAATAAAATAAAATTAGTAAGACTTCGCAATAAATAATGTGAATGAATCTGGAACAGTAGATTGATTTATGTACAGATTTGTGCAATTTTACTCTATATAGAACAGTATAAATAAAGAGATATGCATATGTATTTACATAATACTTGAGAAAGGCAGTCATTTAAGACGTAGAATGATTTATGGAAATGAATTACAGAACACAGGTAATGATTCATATGTTGTATGTTCATAAGCTGGAGATGGCATGGGGGAAAAGATTTATGCCTAGATGTTCTAGTGCGTAGAGATCTGTAGCATCTGCCTGAGGGGAGAAGTGCAAACAGGTTGTGTCTGGGGTGAGAGGGGTCTTTGATGATGGTACCTGCCCGTTTCTTCACTCTGTAGTTGTACAAGTCCTGAAGACTGGGCAAGTGCACACCAATGAGCTTTTCTGCTGCCTTAACAGTCTGTTGCAGTCTTCTTAAATCTGATTTGCTGGCTGACCCAAACCAGACAGTTATAGAAGAGCACAGAACCGACTCAATAATAGCCGAGTAAAACTGTGTCATCTGTGCCTGTGGCAGGTTGAACTTTTTCAGCTGGTGAAGGAAGTACAGCCTCTGCTGGGCCATTTTTTCAATGGAGTCAATGTGAATGTCCCAGTTCAGGTCCTGAGAGGTTGTTGTGCCCAGGAACCTGAATGACTCCACTGCAGCCACAGTGCTGTTCATGATAGTGAGTGGGGGGAGAGCAGGGGGGTTTCTCCTGAAGTCCACGATCATCTCCACGGTTTTGGGCGTGTTCAGCTCCAGGTTGTTGTGACTGCACCAGACAGCCAGCTTTTTAACCTCCTGTCTGTAAGCAGACTTGTTGCTGTCCTGGATGTCCGATGACTGTGGTGTCGTCTGCAAACTTCAGGAGCTGGACAGAGCGGTCTTTAGAGGTGCAGTCATTTGTGTAGAGGGAGAAGAGCAGGGGGAGAGAACGCAGCCCTGAGGAGCTCCAGTTGGATTTGAGTTTTCCCAGCCTCACTAGCTGCTACCTGTCTCTCAGGAAGCTGGTGATCCACTGACAGATGGAAGTTGGTACAGAGAGCTGTGTGAGTTTATTCTGAAGGGTGTACAGGATGATGGTGTTGAAAGTGGAGCTGAAGTCCACAAACAAGATCCTTGCATAAGTCCCTGGTTTGTCCAGATGTTGGAGGATGTAGTGCAATCCCATATTGACTGCATCATCCATGGACCTGTTTGCTCTGTAAGCAAACTGCAGGTGGTCCAGCAAGGGTCCAGTAATGTCCTTCAAGTAGCCCAGCACCAGTCTCTCGAATGACTTAATGACCACAGATGTTAAAGCAACGGGTCTGTAGTCATTAAGTCCTGTGATTTTTGGTTTCCTGGGTACAGGGATGATGGTAGAGCATTTGAAGCAGGAGGGGACTTCACACAGCTCCAGGGATCTGCTGAAGATCAATGTGAAGATGGATGATAGCTGGACAGCACTGGCTTTGAGGCAGGCTGGAGAGACACCATCTGGGCCTTTGGCTTTCCTGAAGACTTTGCATACATCCTCTTCACAGATCTTGAGTACAGGCTGAGAAACAATAGGTTAGGAGGGAGGGGGAGGGTGTTGATGGCTGTGCTGTGAGATGGTCAGAGTGGGTGTTGGGTGTCAGACCAAGCTTTTGCTTTTCAAACCTGCAGTAGAACTCGTTCAGGTCTTCAGCCAGGTGTTGATTGGCCTCAGTGCTGAGGGATGGGGTCTTGTAGCTGGTGATGGCTTTCAGGCCATTCCACACTGATTTATAGTCATTACTTGAAAGCTGTTGTTTTAGCTTTTCAGAGTAGTCCAACTTTGCCACTCTTATCTCCCTATTCAGTGTGTATTTGGCCTTTTTTACAAATCTTTGTCCCCACTCCTGTAGACGTCCTCTTTGGCCTGGCGAAGCTGTTTGAGCTTTGCACTGAACCAAGGTTTGTCATTGTTAAAAGTTAAATAAGTCCTGGTGGGAACAGACATGTCCTCACAGAAACTGATGTAGGATGTCACGGTGTCAGTAAGCTCATCCAGGTCAGTAGCTGCAGCCTCAAAAATACTCCAGTCAGTAAGTTCAAAGCAGGCCTGTAAATCTTGCTCTTGTTCAGCAGTCCATCTCGTTACAGTTTTTACTACAGGCTTAGCAGATTTGAGGTTCTGCCTGTAGGCTGGTAGAAGATGAACTAAACAGTGATCAGAGAGTCCCAGTGCTGCTCAGGGGACAGAGTGGTGTGCATCCTTTAAAACAGTCTAGCAGTGGTCCAGTATATTGCTGTCTCTGGTGGGGCATGTGATGTTCTGTCTATATTTAGGCAGTTCACAGGTGAGATTAGCTTTATTAAAATCACAGAGAACGATCATGAAAGAGTCCTGATAACATTGTTCTGTGTGTGTGATCTGACCGGCCAACAGTTCTAGTGCGATGCTCACTCGCGCGTCAGGAGGAATGTACACACTCACCAGAATAAATGATGAAAACTCAAAAAGCTTGCAGTTAATGAAGAAAGCTTCCAAATTTGGGCAGCACATCTTCTTTAAAACTGTCACATCTGTACACCAGCCTTCATTGATATAAAAACATAATCCACCGCCTCTTGTTTTCCCCGATGACTTGGCGACGCGGTCTGCTCTGAACAGCTGGCCCGTTAGATGTAACGCACTGTCTGGGATTGCTCCGTTCAGCCAGGTTTCCGTGAAGCAGAGCACAGCGGAGTTTAAAAAGTCCTTGTTTGTGCGTGTGAGGAATCGTAGTTCTTCTGATTTATTTGCTAGGGAGCGGAGATTCGCCAGATGAATGCTCGGCAGCACTGTCCTAAATCCGCACTGTCTGAAATTAATGAGTGCGCCACCGTGCTTTCCTCTTTTGTGTCGCCTGGAGCACTTGTATAGGAACGCAGCTCCTCCGACTAAAATGTCCAGTAAAATATCTGAATGCTCAAATGTTGGCAGAAAGTTATTTGGTGTGCTATCTCTGATGTACAGGAGTTCATTCCTAGTAAAGCTGATCTGGAAAATATTACTTAAGACAGGACAAACAAACAAAGCGTACAAGTACCAAGGACCAACAAACCATGGCTGCCATCTGTGGTGCCAACCATAAGTTAGATTTGTGTCAGCTTATTTACAGCATCATAGGGATGTAGAAACTTCTACTATGTCTTTACTTGGACCCACTGGACCAACTGTGCAAGTGCTATTATTCCTTATTAAAAACATCAATAATAGTGTTCTACGTCATAAACAATTTCTTCACAAAGCATATGTTTCACTTTCTCCATTTTGTCAACTTCTCAGCATAAATTTTATTGGGGTTTTACAGGTTTTACAGTAACTTAAATCTTGTGAATCCATTCATTCATGGATTTATTGACCAGAGTTGGGTAACGCGTTACACAGTAACTTTCCTGATAACGCAGTAATGTAATGCGTTAAATTTTACATTTATGTAATTTGATTACAGTTACTAATGTCACTAAAATTATGTTACTTGAGTTACAAATGCAGTGTTAAAAATATGAAGTAAAAATCATGTTTTGTGCATCAGTATGCCCTTTAATAAATCTCAGGAGAATGTGAGCTAAAATGCAGATGGCAACGGCAATGGCAATTTTATTTATATAGCACTATTTACTACAACCAGAGTTGACCAATGTGCTTTACAATAAAATAACTAAAAGCACCAATAAGACAATGAAAAATAAAAAGCAGTAAAGCCAAGAGGAAGGAAAAAATATCATAACATGAAACAAAAGGATAAAGAGTGCTTCAACCAAAATTAAAAGCCTTATCGAACAGATAGGTTTTTAATTTAGACTTAAATATAGCAACAGACGAAACCATTCTAATAAAAGTGGGCAGCTCATTCTAGAGTCTTGGGGCAATAGTAGAAAAAGCATGATCACCCCTGTACTTCCGCCTCGTCTTGGGGATAAACAAGAGTCTTTGGTTAGAAGACTGTAGGGATCTGGTTACAGATCAACATTCAAGGAAAGGCTGCCTATCATATTTCAAAATGTTGCACTCGATTTCACATATTTTAGTCTGGCATTATAGCTTGGGAAAAGTTCAGCTAGTGAATGTGTACAAGTTTATGTCACAATAACACTAATTTTAGTAAAAATAGATGACTCATCAGAATGAGATCCTCTGCTGGATTAAGCCGCGCATTGCATCATGCTCTTCTTCTGAGAAAAATTCAAGTCTTATTCCTAACAAGGTGTCTTCTCCCCCCGATACCACCACCCCCCCCAACAAAAATTGTAGCCGATACGAACTCAATTCGATTCGTGCATCTCAGGCCTGGTTTCACGTGGATGATTATCATATAGAGTGTGATGTGCATGGGCGTAACCACATTATAGATGAGTTTAGATGGGAAAGACTGTACCTCATGTTGGTTTCATACGGATTATTTTATGAGAAATTATTTGTTTTGAACATGACTTACTTAATTTAAAATTAGACACTTTAAGCTTTCTTTAGATATATTACTCGTCTGTGTGTCAAGTATTTGCTGAGTTTTTTCGTTTCATTTCGTTTCGAGAATGCAGAAAGCGTACCTTGTTTGTTTTTTTATTTTACAAAAGCACAATGTTTTGTTGATATTGTGACTGTATACAAATAAAAGTAGACCTTTTACAAATGTATAACAGTTTTCATGTATTACTCTTATCTGTACAATAATTTTTTTAAACATTTATAATTCTTTTTGCTGTTATCAGGAAAAAATGCAAGTGATCGTACAAGTTAGTTTTAATATGTATTTTTCAGTCAATATTAAATTAATGAAATGACTACTGTATGAGTTTCACTGTATGAGTTTCACTTTGTAGTAAAATATGGTGGCAACAAGTGAGTGTTTGTTGAACAAGTCATTGAATCACTAAACCATTCATCAAAAAGATTTGTTCACATATTCATCCAGTGCAGGTTAAATCATAGTTGGCAGGTAGGTGGCGACAAGTGAGTCACTGAATCACTGAACCATTCACCAAAAAGATTCATGGCGACAAGTGTGTCTTTTTGAGCAAGTCAACTGATTCATTCACTCAGCATAAGTTTATCAACCAAAAAAAAAAAAAATCATTTTTAATGAGATATCACTAAACAATTAAAAAAAAATATGACATCATTTGAATAGTGAGACTGACTCACATGCTGAGCTAAACAAACAACATGTTCACTCTCATTCAGTCCACTAGTAGATTCTTGTTCATGAACGAGATGCCTCATTTATTCGAGTTTATTCACAAATTAGCAATTTTTTCAATAAAGGGGCATATTCATTCAGTAGGTCCCACCAATGAAATACTCCTTAACAATGGCTTTGTCAAAAAATGCTATTATCATTTATTCAGGCATTTTCTGGATTTTAATGGTCACGCAGTGACTTGTTTATGGAGTCCTGTATGGCATTAGGTTTATATTAAGAGCTATCAGGCTTTGTTATGGCACTTGGCTTCTTTACTCGTATGTGTCAGCACTTCTCATCCCTGTGCATTGTTTCACAATAGTTTCTCATGCCTCTCTTAGACGTTTGTGCCATTTGTTCTTTTTCCCACGATACAGTTGCACTTGCTCTGGCTTCGTCAGACCTGGCTTATCTGAACAATGCTTCAAATAACTACGGGACTCAATGCTGTATGTTCATACGTTTATGAGTGTGAGGAAAGAGCTAAAGCTTTTTTGTGAGAGATCAAGCTTGGTGATCAAGATGCCAAAAATAGTTGTCCCAAACAATTGGAGAGGAGAGCTCTTGACAGAGATAGGGCTTTGACAGGCAAGGAATCCTGCTTTGAGAAGCGTCAGGTAACAGCTGCAGTGTTGTTGTGGCACTGTGATGCTCAGGCCTTTCTTTCACTGCAGCCTGCTCTCATCAGACATGATACCATCTCAGAATTGGTCATTAAAAAAAAAAAAAATTATGATTATTAATCTTATTGTAATATTTAATTATATATTTATAATTTAAATATATCAAATACTTTAAATATTTATATTTTTTAAATTTAAATATTTTAGATTATATTGAGTTATATGTAAAATATTTTATATACTTACATTGAAAAAAAAGTCCTTTGAATTGACTGTGTAAATGATGATCAGACTTTATTCAACGATTTCTTCTCTCTCGGGACTGTCCTCCGTATTGAGTTTTCGATTCAGTCAGTTTTCAATCAACGTGAGAGAAATGTCTGCATTCAACACTCAAAATGAACAACTGAAATCTACTTGATTAAAACATGTTCACATCAGAAATATAAATGAAAATTCATTTTTGTAATTTCAAAGACCTGCTACGTCCATTTTTTTTTTCAGTGTAGGTAATACTGTACACGCATGTACACATTTTTACATATTTAACATGATGTCTTTTCATATTACAAAAACAATAAACATTTTTTTTTCTGTGAAACTCTTTTTCCATGAAGAAATATTAAATTTTAATAAAAGAAAATTTAGTTTTTTCTAACTAATTTATAAAATTTCATATTCTGTAGATTCTTTTTTCACACTACATTCAGTGACACAGTTATGCAACGTTGGCTTGATCTATTAAACTTAAGAAACTTTTGTGAAGTAAAGGTGGAGGCTGAGTACAGTATGAATCACATCATTGTAGTTATTCATAAACAGGGCAGCCATGAACTAGGCTTGAACAGACTTGATTAGTTCAACCAGATTCTGCATAAAGTCCAAATAATTCTACAAAGCCACAAAACAAAAGTCCCTCGCACATTCGTTTGGAAATTACCCGAAAAATCCAACTTGCTGAAACATATTTCTCCCAAACCAGACTAAACTTCCTTTCTCAGATCCCAACCCTCATCCCACCGATGTCCCAAAACCTTGATATGACTTCCCACAGATAATGAGGTCACTGCCTGGAATCAAAATACGCCCACCGGCACCCATACTGAGCCTAGAGACAAAACGCCTTTATGGGAATGTGAGGTTGGACAACAAACCAGAAGAAAAAGCAGCCAAAAGTTCTCCCTCTAAAGAATACGGTTTCCTCTGATCCTAAACGAGTTATGATTGATCATATTAGGATATGGCTGAGATGGGATCAGAAGTGACCTCTGGCCAGAGCTAGAATGAGGTGGCAAAATCCCAGCACTCCTTGTTTGGCAGGACTCCTCCCGCAGGAAAAAACGGGACTGATGTGAGTCATCCGGCAGACATACCTCATCTCTCACGCACACACACGCACACACACACACACACCCAGCTGTAACCATAATACAGCCCACTGACGAGGAGTGGAAATGAAAGGAAAGGGTAAGATTGTTCATCAAAGGATGTTTGATAGCATTTATGATACTCTCAGTACATTACATCGCTCTGGATTGTGGAACTGCAGTTTTAAAAAAACAAATGTATAGGAAGAAAATGACTTCATATAACATATACACAGTCATACTTCATATTACTTCGTTAATAAGTTACTCAAGTCTGTGTTTAAAGAATAGTTGTAAAAGTTCATAATGTATCGCACCCATAAATCCTCTCCATACACATGTAAGCTCCTATTATATATCTTTATAACCATCATGGTATGACCAAAATGAATATTAATATTTATATTACAGAAAATCTGTTTTCTTGTCTTTGTCTGTCTGTCACATTTGTTATATACAAATCTTAACATATTTAATTAATGTGATGATGTCTATTTTATAGTCTGTCTTTTTTTAAATGAGGGAAAAATTATATTTGCTCTTTATTTTACAAATAACAAAAAACAGCAAAAAGTTTTCATTTTTATTAAAATGAATTTATATTTCACAGTGTTCTTTATATCACAGTTTGGTTGTGCACTTTTCTAAAACAGTTGGTTATAATTGAAAATTAATTAATTTAATAATTGGTACTATATTTATTTTATTTTAAATATTTAATTCAAAAGTAATTTATAATATTTTTAACTATATATATATATATATATATATATATATATATATATATATATATATATATATATATATATATATATATACTTTTGCTATATTTGAGCTTTTTTGTTTATATTCCATCTCTGCACAGACTGGACCAACCTCATGAGCTGCATCCTAGGGTGTATTCTGAACAGTACTGAAATTCCTGTGAAAGCAAGACACTTTAAAAATAAAATACAATAAAATAAAATAAAATATAGCCTATTCTATATTTAAATATATGTAATATTTTATTACTAAATAATAAATAAATAATAATTCAATAATTATTCATTATATTTAAAAATACGCAAATGCATGACTTTATGTTATTATTTTGCATTGGCCTATATTATGTTGTATTATATTATTCTAGAATAATGACGATTTTGTGATCGATTCAGATTATACATAAATCACTTCAATTGCATGAGAATCTAAGTTCGGACATGTTAGAGCTGTAAAGTTTTCTCCGGAACGCGGCCGCCCACGCGCTTCCATTCATACTCCGTCACGAGGGGACGGGCGCACGCGGTCTTTAAAATCGGAGCCGGTCTCCGCCGCATCTCACTCGCGTCTGCCTGGATTTTACGCACGCATGAAGAAGCACAGCGTCGGCCGGCGGCTTCAGCGGAGATACGCAGCTCTGGGACGTTCGTACTCCTGTCTCCTCGTTCAGAACCCGAGCTTTACCAAAAGCGCCGCCGTAATGACGGGCTCCGAGATCTCTCACGTGCTGAAGGAAGGCGAGCTGGAGAAGAGGAGCGACAACCTCCTCCAGTTCTGGAAGAGGAAGACCTGCGTCCTCACCACGGACAGCCTGAACATCTACACGGACAACCAGAAAAAGAACAAGAGCAAAGAGCTCAAGCTGCAGTCCATCAAGAAGGTGGACTGTGTGGAGCGCACCGGGAAGTTCGTGTACTTCACGATCGTGACCACAGACAATAAGGAGATTGACTTCAGGTGCCCGGGCGAGGAGAACTGCTGGAATGCCGTCATCACAATGGCTCTGATTGACTTTCAGAACAGAAAAGCCATTCAGGACTTTAAAACGCGACAGGAATCGGAGAACACTTCTCTGGGACAGCAGGAGAGATGCAAGGCTAGAGCACCTTGAGATGTTTCCAATCCAAGCCAAAAATGGTGAGAAATCATCTGCCTATGCTCTTAAAAATAAAGCTTCTTTATTGGCATCAATGGTTCCATCCGTGGAACCTTTTCATTCCAACAAAAGGTTCTTTAGATTATTAAAATGTTCTTCACTCTAAGAAAAAAAAAAGGTTTCTTTTAAGAGCTGCTCACTGAAAGGTTCTTTGGGGAAGCAACACTGGTGAAAACCCCCTTTTGGAACCTCTATTTTTAAGAGTGTATCAATTGAAATGTAAATATTTATTGAATAAAGATGTTTTTCGAGTACTTGTGTGACATAATTGGCTAGTTATAGATGAATCGTTTTACAGAGGAAAACCTGAATTACTGAATTCTCCTTTTTTGATTCATTTAGAGATACAGCGAACTGAATCTTGAAGCTTGGACCAAAGCGAAGCTTTGATGATGTCTGAAAGAAGCCCATGTGCTCAGAGTCTGGACTGTCGTTGAGCTGGTCCGTGAAGGTCTTCGGAATAAACCTGCAATGATTTCAACCAGCAAACCCCTCAAAAACACTCAAGACTGAACCCTTGAACTTTCACAAGGCTGCGGATATGTACATGTAAATGTATCTATTTATTTTTACAAAGGAATGCTGCAAATACCAATGTTGTACTAAGTTATTTCATGATCTGTGTATTTATTTAAATAAATTTGCATAAAACGGAGTTTGTATTTGGACTTCATTTATAAGTAACAAAGTTTACAAAAGTGTGACATTGCAGATAATAGTGTGTGGCTTTCTCTAGAACATCTTCAATTATTTCTGAAGCAAAAGCACTATCTTGAGGTGATGGTGACCAGTTACAATATTTATTTATGATTTATTATTTCTAATCTCTTTATTTTTTTTAAATCGTTCTACAATAATTTATACAATATTTAAAATTTTCATGTCATGATGTGGCTGTAGTCTTGTAGTCCTCATGCAATAGTTACAACATTATAACTAAAAACAATATAGCATTTCTAGAAGACTTACTTGCCTTTGCAATGATATTTTGATATTTCAGATAAATAACTCAATGGACTTGTTGTGAGCCGCACCCACTGACAACGTTTATTACACGCTAACATTTCCATAAAAAATCCTTAAAATGTAACACAAGCGTTGGAAGGTGTCCTTTTGATGCTTTATTGCGGCTGTAATCTTCACATTTGCCCTTATGAACAGGTGTAGGCGTAGATAAGCTTATAAAATGTGTGCTCCACCCCAAACTACAATAAACGCCGCCGTCTTATCAAACTGAGATCCAATAAGTCATGCGATTACAGGAAACCGCTCATCATTACGTTATAACTGTGTGTCATCTGTTCCAACAGCATTAAAACTCCTACAAAACCTATTTTTCTAAATCCAAATGATGTTTCTTAGATATAATGTATTGAAAGGTCAAGATAACTGATAATACAGACTTCTGCAGATATAGCAGTCTATGTTGTTTTGTTGAAGTGTCAGTGAGTTCTCGGTGGAGTTACACAGCTTTACAGATTACGGAGGCTCGGCTTTGAAGTGGTATCCAGCTACTATACGGTAACAAGAGACACGCTGATCTAAGGAGCAGCATCCAGTCAAGAAATATGTCTGGCTCCTGAGGTTCACTTTGTATTCTCTCGTGGGGCCTGGAGGTCTGGAAGTGTGCGGATATCTACATGAAGACATTTATAACCCGGGGCCATAAACCCAGGCATATGTCATCGCTATTTAAGGTCCTCAATCATCTAATTGAGTTTTATTGTTATGACTCATTAAAATAAAAAATAAAAAAAAAGAGGATGAAAACAGTGTGTAACATAAGATGTTTTGGATTCTTATGAAATTGGCACATCTATGATTTTCGGAGATTACTAAATCACTTTTTGATTAGGCCTATATATAATTTTTTGTGGTTTAATTAAACAAAAATATGCACAAAGCTCTGATATATTATGAATATCATCTAAATAGCATTAAGCTGCAATTACATTCAAAATACAGCTTGGCCTCGAGTACTTGCTCTTACTATTTAGGGGACAAATTTGAATTCAAATGTTTTTATGAGACATTAAATTAAAATTAGACATGTTTTCTTTTCAATAAGCGTTTAATTGAGCATATTAAGGAAAATTAAGATTTGAAGTATTTAATTAAGTGTATTTATTAATTATTTAGATATTTAGGGCACACATTTCTATTAAGGTGATTTTGTGTATTTAATAAAAAATATACCAATTTGGACATTTTTTTAATTTTATTATTATTATCAAGAATTCTGTTGGGATTATTTAATTTAAAAATATTGAGGGCACAAATTACTTGTTTTACTTATTTATTATGCATTTTATTTAGTTTATTAAATAAAAAGTGGACACCTTTTTCTGTTATTTCTCCTATGAAGCATTTTATTTAGTATATTTAGGAAAATTAGAACACATATTTCTTTTATGAAGTATTTAATGAAGTGTATTTAGTAAACAAATATTTAGGACACAAATTTGAAATTTATTTAAATTCCATTTTAATGTTTGTTATTATTATTATTATTATTATTATTATTATTATTATTATTATTTATCAAACATTTTATTAAGTGTGTTTAATACAAAAAAAAAACTTTTTAAAGAAATTTTCATATTGATTTTTCAAATAAAATGAATGAATTAAAATATTCAGAACGCAATTTTTAAACTTCATTTATGAATAATTTATATATATATATATATATATATATATATATATATATATATATATATATATATATATATATATATATATATTGTGCCTCCACTGTGTCTCTGTATAATGGCAGTAATAACAAGAATTATTTGTACAATGTCATATATGACATTGTACAAATAATTTTTGTTACTGTTGGCATTATACAGAGACACAATGGTCCGTGTCTCAAACAAACACTTTTGAACATCAAACTTCACAGTCATGCAGGCGGAACCGGAGAGTGTTGTATACTTAGGGTTGGGTTTACAGCGGATATGTATCTTTCGTCCCATATCTAAAAGATAAGCTGCGCCCACCAGTCACTTGTTTGATCTTAAAATTGACATACCCTTATGAATCATACTGCAGTCCGAAGTCATTGTTTAGTGCTCGGTCATATGATGACTCGCTGATTCTTGAGAAAACTTCACCTCCCCTTAGTTTGGACCAAACCAATATTTTTCCTTTGAAATTAATCAGAGATGGTCACTAGAAAGTTTTAACACAAGTGCATCATCTTGTATGTGCGTCCCTTTATTCTTATTTTTTACAAAAGTATGGCATTATTATTCTGTTATCTTTACAGCATGACTCAATTCATTCTTCAGTTAGATTACAATAAATACACCATTGTTTTGGCAACATCTTTTCATTCAGGAGCCCACTTGTATGCTACTGTCAATATTTACCATATTTGATCATTTTTATTTGGTCTTTCAGATGTGTTTTGGGGGGAATTTGCCCTCACAGTCAGGTGAGCCCTCACTTGAGTCCTATCTCTCATTCTTCACCCGTGACCGCACGAGTTAAAAACAGCCAATCAGAGACCTGGTGAAAGAATGTGACTCCTAGAGTGGCATTCAAATGCGCTCGCAAAAGGAGTCAGTCGTCTATTGTAGAAGTGAAATGTTTGTGTGTATAGAGGTATTGTGTCCTTTAAGTTGTAATGCGCCCTGTCCATTTTTTTTTTAGCAGTGCTCTAATTCTTTTTGGTCTGTGCATAAATAACCTGAATGTTTGGCTTCAGGCATTTGAAACATTTAAAGCCACACTCAGATGCTGCCTGATATTTAAAATCAGTTGACAAAGACTTGACAAGTTCCTTCCTGTGAGATCAAATTTCAAGGAAATGGGGATTTTTTTTTTTTTTTTTTTTTTTTTTTTTTTTAATGAAGTTTTTAGTTATTAAAAGATATTTAGGCACAAGGTACTATTGCAATGTTTTTGTGTATTTAATATACAATACCAATTTTGGTCAATTTCTTTGAGTATATAATTTTTTATTAAGAATTTTATTGGGATTATTTAATTAAAAATGTTCAGTGCACATGTTGTTTTATTTATTTATTGTGGATTTTACTTAGCTTATTTAATAAAAAGTGGACACCTTTGTACTGTAATTTTTCTAGGAAGCGTTTTGTTTAGTATATTTAGGAAAATTAGGACACATGTTTGTTTTATAAAGTATTTAATAAAATTGATTTAGTAAAAAATATTGAGGACACAAATTTCAATCCATTTAAAATCCATTAAAATGTTTTATAATAATTACTATTATTATTTATTACATATTTTATTGTGTTTAATAATTTGGATATAGCTGCATCCTAAATATCATTATAAATGTGGTCAGCTTGAGTCTTTTTTTCTCTCAGAATTCTTAAAATTTAATTTTAATTTTAGATTTTAAAAAGGTTATATAATATATATATATATATATATATATATATATATATATATATATATATATATATATTATATATATATATATAATTTCAAACCATATGCATATAGCTTAAGTGTCCAAATATATTGAGAGACTCTATCCTGTTTCCAAAAATGTGGCAATTTTTAATAACATCTGTTATTAAATGTGTCATATTCTGCAGCTGTCTAGAAAGCCAGAGAGAGAGAATGAGAATGAGAAAGTTAATCAAAATCTCTCTGAGGTAAAATTACAATCATTTGCACTTTTACAGCCTAGCTCGAGTTCTTTGAGAAATGCATTACGACTCTGGGTGGAAAGTCCCTGGCACAAGCTTTTTTCAATATGTTTGACCTCTCATTACTCAGCAGTTCAGTGTCCTGTTTTCCAGGAATTAAGTAATGCAAACCTTAAACGGGGTGTCTTTGGGTGTTACCTAGTCACAGAAACCCCTTGATCAATTGCATGGGACACAAAGACTCAAATAATCATGATTTTGATGACTGATGACTCTAGTCTTGTTCCCCCATAGAAAACGCAATGATATTGCAGAAAATAGGTCGGTCGTGCACAGACTTTGGTGATGAATTATTACCTGGGGCAGTAATTGTCTATTTTACAGATGAATGCACGTGCTCGCACCCACACGCAATCAGCAAGCAAGCCACTACCTCATTTCCTCTTCCGACACTTTGTCCTGTTCTGTGGCCGGGAATGTCATGCACCTGTGCTAGGAGCAGCTGTGCCTTTTCTTATGAATTCATGATTTATGTTGCCACTGTTTAACTTGGGCTCGGCTGGGCTGTAACAGTGAAAGCGTAGGAGGAATTTGCACATTAGGGGTTGCACATGCAGAGGATGTGCTCCATTGTATCTGAGATACAATAGCCTGTCTATTTATCTCTATTCTTTGGCGGAATGAATGTGAATGAAAATGAATGAAGGTCTGGGCAGGTTGTTAAATTGAAATGCCAAGTGATCCTGTAAATAAATACATATGACCTCAAGAGCTATTAAAACAGTTCAGATGGATGTTTTTGGGATTATACGATGTCTCCTTTTCTACTTGAAGCTCCCCAAAGAGACTGTAATGGGATGTTTGGCGCAGTTCTGTTGTTACAATCACTGTAGTTTGCAGACAATGAAATTCCTCCTATGGGAGAGTTTTTAAGAACAGACTGTTATTTGATATAAGAGTTTGCATGGGAAACAGAAATGGTATCCTTCCCATGGTCAATAGTAAAACCAAACCCGGAAAAATCAAGCTTTTTAAAAGTTCATATTCCACCCAGATTCAATGGAATCCAGGACATACACCAACACAACTCGAAGACCTTTTCTGGTGAACCTCAAGGAATTCTAAAAAGCTTGTTGAGAGTACACACCACCTGACCAATACTGTCAAAATTGTAAGACCCAAACACTAAATTGCTTACTTATTTGCTCTCCAAATGAGTTGACTGAGACAGACAGGCTCTCACAACACTTAACTTAAAAATGAAAGAGTCTTTCTGTGCAAAACAGGTACTGTTATAACTGAAATGCAAATACCTGTAATAATACTTGCATTCTAAATCTACTGTTTGCTTTCCTTAAACACTATAGACTTTGTCTATTTGCAACTTGGGCTCCGCTATCCTGCAGAGTTTAGCTCCAGCCCTGATCAGGTTCACCTAGCCTGTAACTTTCTAGTAATCCTGAATATCTTGATTAACTTGTACAGGTGTGTAACCTAAACCCTGCAGGTCTGTGGACTTTGAGGGTCAACATAACCCAAAGAAAAGTAAAGTGGATTAATTTAAGGATATCAATTTTTTTATTTTTGTTTTACTACATTTGAAGGAAAGATGTGGTGTGTTAGCATTAGGATTAGCATTGACTGCTACATAAGGAAGGCTGCAGTACAACCTCACTACATTTTGCAGTGTGGACACAAAATGGCACAGAATATTGCAGAGGTATGTTAAAAGGGATACATTTAATGTTTTCATTTCAAACCCCAGCCTACAAAAATCTAAGGTTACTAGACCGCAGAGCTAGTGGGCAGAGACAGATATACTGTATGTTTGAGTATCTTGATATACTAACTTTTCTTTCTACTGTCCTTTCAAGAAAAGATAGTGCCATGGATCTTGAAGGAAAATTGAGGGTTAGGCATATGTATCTGGTCCTAGTCACTAGTCCTTTTCCTTCACTGCGCAAAAACAGAAATTAAACTATTTCATCAAAAGGGGATATCTTTATCATTTTCATCGCTTTCAAATAGTTGTAATTTAGCAAATTGCTGCTTACCTCCAGTTCATGTTGCAGAATGGATAATTCAAGTTATTTAGACTGTTAATAATTTTAATTATAGGCCTATTAATTGTATAATAGAATCATTTTCAATAAAAAGTAAGCTAATCTTTTATTATTCTTGCTGCGTGTCAGTTATGTGGTGATGCGCTCTAAAATTATTGTGGGCAAATGAATTGTAGTAGACCTAAAAATGTATTAACATAAATACAATGATAATAATAATAATTTAATACATTAATTGGAAATGCCAAATCCTCTCGATATCATCGATAACTGATGTTTTTGTAAAAAAAAAAAAGATGTCTCTGGGTCCATATACACAGTGTCATCATCTGCACAACCCGAGTATTTTTATTTTCAACCCAAGTATAGTGCGAGCACATAAATCATGAACTATGTGCTATTGCATGTAAGCTACTCATACAGCATGAGTCAGTAACTTTGCAAGGAAGTTGAACAGAAATCGCACAGTGTACACCCACCCTTAATTGCAGAGCTCTTAGCAGCTGGCCTCAATTACATTTAACCCCATTTCTGTCTTGGCACCAGTGCAACAGGTTCTACTCAAACCAGTGACAGCCAGCATGGGAGATGGGCACTAACAAAGATGCTAAAGACAGCAGCCTCTAGTAACAGTTGCTAGTGCATCTCTTGAGGCCAGGGGGATGATTTGTTACCTACACAGCTCTTACAAGTCAGCTTCCATTACACTCACCCCCATCTGGGTCATGGCACCATTGCAAAGCGATTCTACTCAAACCAGTGACAGCCAGTATGGGAGGTAGGCACTAACAAGGATACTAAATGACAGAAGCCTCTAGCGACAGTTGCTAGTGCACCTCTTGAGGCCAGGGGAGTGATGTTTTACCTGCACAGCTCTTACCTGCTAGCCTCCATTTCACTCAACCCCATCTGGGTCATGGCACCAATGCAACCTGTGTTTCACTCAAACTAGTGTCAGCCAGCATAGGAGGTGGTCGCTAACAAGAATGCAAAAGATAACAGACTCTAGCATTAGCATCTTGAGATTCACCTGCATAGCTCTTACTAGTTTGCCTCTATTGAATGTACATTAAGAATTACATCAAGGCGCACTTTCATCCTCATATATGTTGATAGCCAGTGTCAGTTCTAGATGAGTCACATCCATCTGGGGTCTACATTAGTTATTTCACCAGTGGTATGCAAGATGGGTAGACATCTAGTTGCTGGCACGTTGACTCAAGCTGATCAAATCAAATCTTCAACCTCATTTGAAAGACAGTGTTAATGAGCCAAGAGAAGCTATGAGAGGAACCAGGAGAGGGTTTGGGATCAACTTCAACAGGCTGGGCAATGTCAGGGTCAGTCTTGCCTTTCTAAACCCTCCCTGCTGCCATCCGCTCATGTCTCAGGTCTTGGAAAAAGTGTAAGATTGTATTACAAACACATACAAGTTCAAGCCACCATCCCCACCCCCAGCACGTTCATTTTTGTACATACTACACCCCCACAGCTGTGCCCGAGGTGGCAGGGTCTTGTTTATCGTACCCAATGCAGCTGTCCATGACGGCAACTGCAAGCTGAGGATTAAACAGAAGACAAGAAGCAGCAAGAAGGAGGAAATGTGACGTAAGCAAGATGAAAGGGTGAAAACTAGTTCCTTTATTCTCACTTATGGATTTGAAAAATTCAAAAACCTTACCATGTATTAGATCACAAAACAGGAAAAAGATTCATCCCCCATTAGTCGAGAGGATCAGAAAGTACCACTACCCAGGACTTGGGTTTCTCAAAACACGTCCATGCTATGTGTCAGTGTGCAGCCAGCGCCAACAAAAGAGAATCTGAGATGGTGGACAGAAAGCCAGAGGTTACAATTTCCATTCATGTCAGTAGCCAGGTTTTCATCCAAAGTTGCGAATTTAACTTTTTTATTAGAATGTCGCATAAAACATTTGTGAATAAGCAGCATTTCCATTTGACGAGTCAAAGAGAACAAAATCGTCACTTCCTGATAAACTTACTCTAAATATCACAAAGAAAAGTAGGAGAAGCCACTGAATATAATAATTTTCATATATAAAAAATGACTTGTGCCTCAGAGCAAGCAGACAATTTTGTGAATTTCAAAATTTGGCATTTCCAAATACTTAATATTTCCAAATGCACATTAAAACAGGGATCACATGACAATGGCAATATGGAAGATGTAGTATGTCCACAAAGCAAGTTCTTCATCAAATACAATACATACCAATATGTGAATTTGGATGCAGAACCACAGAATGTTGAGTCATAAATATGTGACTAATAACTGTGGAGCTAATCATGGCAGCGTTGTTTAGCTAATTGCCAAGAACACACACAGACTCAGTCCTAACAGAATGAATACACTGATCTGTACTAACAATAATGCCATTTGTTGATTAGATCACCATGTTATTGTAATCAAGTCTTATGTTGCATAACTTAATTTCACTTGCATGTTGAGTTCACGGGCCTGTCCTGACATGCTGCATTTAGATACACCCAGGAAATCATACCTCAGTCCCACAGTCCCACAGCATAATATTTCCTGGTGTAGTGAGGTCAGTTCTGGGCTGTCAACAAAAGGTTGAAGGTTCCTGCAAGATGCAATCCTTGAGCTATCAGCACTGTTCCCTTGAGTAAGG
Source organism: Cyprinus carpio (assembly GCF_018340385.1). Lineage (NCBI taxonomy): Eukaryota > Metazoa > Chordata > Actinopteri > Cypriniformes > Cyprinidae > Cyprinus > Cyprinus carpio. Next base: position 18,696,019 of record NC_056621.1, on the reverse strand, counting down.
CACTCAGGTTACTCCAGTTGGATTGTCCCTAAAATAAGTGCACTGTAAGCTGCTTTGGGCAGAAGTTCCTCCACATTATACCTCATTACAAATGGGATTAGGGTGGTTTTGCTGTTGATAAGCAATTCTTACAGCATGTTTCTAACCAAAACAGAATGTATTGTTTACAAGAGATCTATTTTATCTATTCATGGACTACCTATCAATCAAACCCACAACCTTAATGTTGCTAGCATCATGCACTGCTGTTTGAGCTATAGGAACATGTTTTTTTTTTCAACTGCTTACACACAGAATCACACAATTTCTTGAAACTTGACACTCAAACAACCAGAACCACACACCAAATATGCAAAACCATGCATGAATTCTCGGCTTTTTACTCAGTTTTCAATTTCATAAAACACTTTTTGCAAAACACAACACACAATTCTCTATGTATTGTTGGTCCATATGTTTTCAACATCTCTCTGCCAATTACTTTCAGTCTTGTACAGAAATGTATACAGGAGCTCATGAAAGAAGCGCTTTAGGTTTTGAATAACTGTTTATATGAAATATCAAATATTTTGCATTTTGTGTGTGCAATCCTTGGAGTTGTGTGTAAAGTTTTGGAAAAAAAAGAGGCAAAGTGAAAATATGTGTAAGCAGTTACAAAATAATAAAACGGTAAGCAATCCTGATATACAGGTAGGTAGCAATATAATTACAGATATATACTGTGATAAACTCCTTTTTGTGGTAGATTCAAGAATGTGAGCATTAGAGTGCACGAGATGCCAGCAGACCTTAAGATGTCCCTCTAGGGCTCTTTCAGCAGTCACTTCTTTGAAGACTCTGTGGCATGTCCTTGAACTGTTCTATGTAGAATACCTACAAGAGTAGTGACAGTATTGAATTTCGTCCATTTGTAAATCATCCTGTCAACTTATCAAGGACCAAGTGCTAAGAAAGCCCTTTCAAGTCCTCCACAGCTTCTTCTGAGGTTCTTTGATGTCTCTTTCAGTACGGGACATTGACCCTGAACAGGCCTCTATTGCAAAAATAGATAATCAAATTGCATGCTTTTATTTTATATATGACAGACCAGTGTAAGTTTACTATCGTTGAGAGATTATTAGTTTTGATTTGTTTGAATTATTTTTATATTTTCCATTTAAATTTTTGTCGAAGTTTAGGTAATTGTATCTATATATATCCTTTTCTCAGGACCCTGTCAAAATATGATTCACAACAACTGATAAAGTACACGTTATCCTTTTAAAGTACTTGTCACAACAGAGTAAGATTGTACTGTCGTTTTTTGTTGTGGGTGTGCAAGCATGACTGTGTATCTTAGCACGATCGTGTATTTTTCCTTGCAGGCATCACAGCAGGTCGCTCTGCATTTGAAGTCATTTGTTCTGGAACAAGACCTGACAAGCTCAGTCAAGCCAGTCATGACCCACCCTGCTAAAGGAGGCTGGATTTTTCTTTCGAAACAGGTCACAGCTGTCTGTCAGAAGCAGACAGGCAGGGCATCATAGTAGAAGAAGACATGGGGTTCTGTTTATGATGACCGCTGTATCTCATCTTGCGGTGCTTTGAAATATGGGCAGCTGACAACTAGATAGATAGATAGACTAATAGATAGATAGATAGATACTACCTGATGAGGACAAACTGGTAAAGAAAGATTTACTGAACACAACAGCTCCACCACACCTTCAAACAGAAAAGTTCAAACCCTCAACTGCTAATGAATCATTTCCTTTGTCACAAAGGTAATTTTTTTATAATAAAAAAGTAATTTTAACCATAAATTAGGCATCAAAGCTGCTCGAAAATATGCACACAAGGAAGTCACATGTTTAAGACCTAGCACATATTTTCTAGCAAAGCAGTTCTGGGTAGGCCTACTAATCTTCATCAATTTTTGCCATGATATATTCATATTTGTAGAAAATTTTAGTAACACTTTATGTTAAGGTCCAATTCTTTATTAACAAACCATAAACTATGACTCAAAAACCTTAAAACTCCTAATTAGCTGGCTATTAATAGTTAGTAAGGTGGTTGTTAAGTTTAGATATTGGGTGAGATTAGAGATGGTCATGCAGAATATGTGCTTTATAAGCACATAATAAACAGCCAATATAGGCATGCTAATAGGCAACTCACTTAATGGTGAGAATTGGTCCCTGTACTAAAGTGTTAATTTTTTTTATTTGAAGTTTACAAGAATAATATAATGTTTTATAAGTTACAAAAACTACGTGACATGCATTATTTAATAAAAATTATCAACACTTGTTGTAAAATCAAAGTTTAGGTTGATCTCATCCAAAATAATTAGACTGGATCATCTAATGTAAATTATGTGTATGCACTGTAATTCTTTATTATAAAACAGTTAGTTCTGCTCCTTATATTTGATTGGTCAAGAGGCATTTTAAAGACTGATGATATGACAGTCAGCCCTGTTGGATTCCAGGCCCTGCATGTCACTTCAACATGCACAAAAGAATATCTCCTCCGTTCTTTTAACATGCAGATCTAATGTTCTAGGGTTAATTATCGATTTCATGTCTATTTCAGTGTTGATTCAGTGTTAATTCAGCATTTAAAGTCTGTGTGGGTTTAATGTTGATTGATTTGCATTGATTCACTGAATCAGAATTGTTTAAATGTTGGTTGAGCATTGTTTCAACTTCGATTCAGTATTTAGTGTTGATTTAATATTGATTAAATGTTCCTCAAAAGAAAAAGCATACATAAAATAAAATATCTGTGTGACTTAGCACAAACAGTGCAGGATAAGTTCTGCAGCAAAACTGAATACTAAAGGTTAAGAATTTGAACAAATCCTAACCCTAAATATGAGTAATAATGTTTTTTATGCCTAATTATACTGCACAGAAACTACATATCTCATTTATTGTACCCTGTGGTTAAATACGCCCCTATTCAAAACAAACCAATTTTTTATTGCTTTTGTATACTAAAATATAATGAATGTGTCTGAAAATATAATGAATGTGTCTGAAATTGTGACTCATAGCTGAGCGTGGTTGTGTGTGTTTCTGTATGCAAACGATCCCTGATCTGACCTAGTGAACATGTCAAGGCATGACTCTACCGCCTCCCTGTGATCTGTAATCTGAGATGTCTCAGGGGAAGCTCAGGAGTGGTAATTACTGGGCAAACATCCGCAAGAACAACCCAAACTAGTCACCACCTTGTCCTTCAACACACCTTAGTCTAGCATTAGTGTTCTGCCTTCTCACCTCTCACCTTATCAGCATCGGTTGTGGTACATCATAAATAATAAGTGGTTGAAAGTTTGACACTTTCTAATTAAACAAAAGACAACAGACTTTCTTAACACCGGTGAGAAAAGTGGGGAATGGATTCTGGAAATGACAGAATCAGGTTCAAACTCACATCTCTTGCATAAGCAAGCACCATGGCTCAACATGTCAGAACATGCACACTAACTGCTAGGTCAGCACTCCAATGCAGTGGATGTTTTTATCGAGAGTGACCAGAAGTTCAGTGTAGTGATCAGCCGTCCAACATTCAAATGGTCCATCAGTGAGGTTGACTAAGAGAGTTCTACATTTTCCCTTTATTAGCTTTAACATTTTTAAGTGCCTGTTATTTTGCAGAAACAACTTCTAAGAGAGGGATTTAGCTTGCTAGCATGCTAACAGTATCTTTTGTACGTTTACATGCACTTTAAAAGTTTAATTGGAACTAGAAGAGTAACTTCTTGTTTAATGTCTGAATGAAATCATACCAGCCATTTTTTGGGACTAACAGCAATCCATCTATTTTTCAAACTGCTTGTCCTATGTTCGGTCACAGGGATGCTGGAGCCATTACCAGCATCTCAAGCTGTAGGCAGGAAAACACTCTGGACAGATGGCCGGTCCATCACATGACACACACTCACCTACAGACAGTTTAGTTTCCAAGTCACCTATGCAGCATGTTTTTGATTGAGGGAAAATCAGAGCACCCAGAAGAACCTCACAGAAACTTGGGAAGAACATGCAAACTCCACACAGAGAGGCCTCCTGGCTCAAACTGGAGACCTACTTGATGTGAAGCAACTATTCCACCCACTGAACCACAGAGATGGACTAACAGATCTTGACAATCGTAACTAGTGTATATATGCACATTAATTGGACTAGGCAAGGCCTTGGCATTGTGCGTTCCTTAAGACTGACTATTTGTTCATAAAACCTAGTGACAAGTCATTTATGAAATGATGTAGGTTGGACATACTGTTCAAGGACCCAAATATGATAGCTTAAGGCTCACACCTTGCATTACCTTTCTGGTTTTCAGTCATATGAAAATATTTTATATATTTGGTAATAGATTACAGTAACATTAGGCTGCTTTTAGCCTTACCCTGGACTTGGTTTACTCTCTGTCTATAAAAAGTAAGTAAACAATTAAATAAATTAACATGGTATTATCGTGTATTGGCAATCTCACAGGTTAACGCTAGGATGATATGACTATGGAGCATATCGCCCAACACTAAGCAACACTAAATATCGTCTTACTGACTGTCTCGAGAAAGTCCCTCACCTCAGTCTTTAAATGGGACACTGCGTACCTAATATGTACATGCCTAGCAACATGAAGAAGACAACACAGACCACCTTGTTTAAAGACACATTCCTAAAGAGCAAATCTCCAAATGTATGACTGCACTGGAGACATTACAGTGGAACAAAGACTCTTTGCAGGCCTTGGGACTGGAGCCACGCCAAGAGCGCCCAGAAACCGCTAACAAAGAAAGGTGTGACGGTAAGAACCCAAGAGACCCGCCATCCCTCCGAGGGTCTTAACTTACAGAAGTACTGTCAGAACACCCACAACTGCTCTTCTGTCAGTCATGCATGGGTCACGTCCAACTAAAAGGATCTACTGAGGTTTCATCATTTGATAGACAATTTGTCCTCAGGCATCAAATCTTATGTCCACATTTTGTTGTCCAAGAAAGCACATTACGCTACTGTAGGAGGAAGGAATTCTTTTGTGAAGAGTCCAGCAAATATGTGACCTAATTAGGCCTTGCGTTTTCGGAGTGTTTCCGTCTTCCCCCGCATGTATCTGAGCACAAAGGTCCAGTGTATGCGCCCACTCGCAGATATGTAGCCTGAAGGCATTGGCGTAGTAGTCCTTCCTAGACTTGTCCATCAGTGTGATGGGCCGACAATGGCATAAAGAACTGAATGATCACCATGAACACAAATAAACAAACAGTTACCAAGTAAACGTATATCAGATGACTCAAGGCAAAAAATGCTAATCTTCATGTGTTTTTGCATTGGTATCCCTAGAGACTGCATTAACATGACTGTGCAACATAACATCCTGACACCAAGGGATCATGGAAGAGATGTAGAACTAAAATAGCACTTGTCTTCTAACCTACGGCTGTATTGCTTGAAAGTGAATCGCTGACTCACACGCTCCCAAAAAACCACACCCAACCTCCGCCTGGAGGCTTTTTCTACAGTCATAGTTTCCATGAAAATCAACTAGATACCCGTAGGTGGGTTGAGGCAGGCTGCCTCTTATTTCTATTTTCCTTTCACCAGCTCAGACAGCAGACTGCAAATATTGCACTTTCATTCCACAGGCCTGCATTTATACAAGGAAGTGGAGGAAGGAAGGGGGTTTTCAAACAGTAACACACTTTTTACCACGTCCCGACAAGCCCTGCGACTGCCTGCTGTGACAAGAAAACGAAAACTCCAACTACAAAGGACTTTTAACCAGAAATTGAACTTGAACTTTTTGCCAATCTCTTATGCACAAAACCCACCATCACATTTCAAGGGATTGTGGGTAGTTGACAGATGATTGCTTAAGAGTGTTTTGGTGGGTGCCAGGATATTGTACAGTATACTGTATATAGTATACAGTATATAGGAACCAAAAAGCTATATGAGACAAGTACAGTATTTATAAAGTACTAGGTGAAACTACAGATGACCTACCATTTCCAACAAGATTCTGAAATGCACCTCCATTGGACACTTTACTATCTCACGAGGCCTCAGGAGAGGAGCTGTGAATGTCTGTGAAATTCATGGCACCATTGGTCACATGACAATAGCAACTTGGTGAATGTAAAGCATTCATATTTCCTTCATACTATTTAGAACCTACTTTTAACACAATAAGTTTATACCTCATCAAATGTAGAGTCAACTCAGTAAATGATTTTGGATGCACCTTAAGTGACTGCTACTGCTAACATGTTGCTAATGTGTTTTGAGTGGTGTTCTGAGTGGCTGCTACCCCTAGCATATCTAGGGTGTTTCTATGGTAGTACAAAGCAGTTGCTAAGGTGTTTGTTCTTAACTGATTTTTTTCTTGGTTTTCTGTCTTACTTAAGAATTCTTGAAAAGAATCTTTATTTAAATTTCTAAATAAAGTAAGGATAACCACCAAATGACTTTCAAATTATAATCACAACACTTGCAATACATTACTACTTATTAGGAAGTGTATGGCTTTCAAATACTGGCAAAATGGTGAACAACTTTTGTAAAAGTGATCTAAATGGGTTTATTTTATATGTGAATGTTTCAAAAATGACAAAGCAAAACGCTGAAATGTAAAATTTTACTGTGGTGTGGTAATTGCAACAATCATTAACAAACAGTGAGCCATTGACATCTCATTCATTTCAGTTGTCAGACAAGATAACATACTGTGCTCTGTAAAAAAAAGAAAAAAGTAAATGAAAAATAATTTGAAATTCCAATGGGTTGAACTATGGCTCAGGAGTGAAAGCATAATTCAAGCCTGTTTCCTATTTGATTCCTGCATTGGAAGTTTTGTACTTTGACCTTAATATTTCCCCTCAAGGGGTCACTCAAACTACACAACAAAATATTTCAGGAAGAGAAAGCATTTTGATGCTTAACTCTACTTGCTCCCAGAAAACCTGAATGAATGTGTTCTTAAAAACAGTACGATTAAATATAAAACAAATCAAGTGAAATGATCAAATAAATACATTCTCAAATTCAGTTGTTCCAAACAAATACATGTATATACACTTTCGATTAATCAGTCACACCTTCGTTATTGAACATATCGCACTTCATTCAAGCAACTTCAATGAACTTGAACTTCCCAAAAGGCCTCACGTGTCCCTATTGTGACTGACCTACCCAATGCCCAACAAACAGTCATGTATATGAATATTCTTATTATGGCAAGCTGTTTTAACATTTAATCCTCACAACATACTAGTATCTATTTGCATGCAGTATCTATTTGCATGCTACTAGTATCTATTAAATAGATACTAGCACTTTTCATTAGATACAGCTTATTTATTACATACTATAACTTACTGATTAACTACTAGTACTTATTCAACAGATACTAGTACACATTTATTAGATATTAGTACTTATTCTAAATGTTACTTGTAAGATTTTTAATTGAACTCTACAGTGGCCATAACATAAGATGAGTCAAAAGGAATTGTGACTTGTAAGATAAGAATGGTTTCTAGTACTTTTTATATACTAGTACTTATTCAATAGACACTTGCGCCTATTAAACAGATGCCAGTACTTATTCATTAGATACTAGTATTTATACAACACATACTAGTACACATTTATTATATTCTAGTACTTATACCAAATGTTACTAGTAAGATTTTTAATTGAACCCTACAGTGGCCATTCTGACTAGTCATAACATCAGACAAGTAAAAAAAAAAAAAAATGATACTAGTGTCTAAAATACTAGTACTAGTAACTAATGAATAACTACAAATATGGATACTTTTTACAGATACTGGTACCTATTTAGGTCCTTGTTTCTAACGAAAAATAGCAGTATTCAATAAATATGTACTAGTATCTAATAAATACTTACTAGTAATATTTAAAAAGACACTACTCATTATTGTAATGCATATTAGTTAGAACTAAATAGTTGATATGTGTTTTAAGGATTAAATGTTAAATTCGCTTGCCATAGTCTTATGGCTGATTGTTCATTCTGTTATCGTAGTGCTTTCACCAATTCTGTTAACTTCATCTACATTTACACAACGCATTTGGTGTCAGAGCATTGTTTCCTTTGTGTACAATCAAGTTTGTAAACATTTACTCTTCTTTGTATTGTTCTATACAGAAACACTGTTTTGGTTAAATAATAAAATGAGCAAATTTGTGTGGTCAGACGTTCACTTGAAAGCATAATAAAATTGCACTGGTGGACTTCACTGCCTTTTCGCTTCTTTTCCCCCCTTTTTGGCATCAGTTTTAAGGCCCGGTGTATAAATGGAAGAGGAGTTTGTGGGAAATGCACACAGACACACAAACCCATTCAACTGCATTCAAATATGCCACAAATACATGACCTATATTGCAGAGAAAGGGAAGTACGTAGGAAAGAGGGAACACGTCAGTTAACGAGAGTGGCAGTACAGTGTTTTACATCCACTCCGAAAGGATTATCGGTCATATTCATTAAAACAAGAGTCTCTTTCTCTCTAATTGAAGTGCTTAGTGCTTGATGGTGCGGCTACAGTCGGTAGCAACATTACGGTGGGGCATTCAAGGGGCTGTGAGACGGTGATAGTTTGGCTGTGTTTATTGCTAGGCGATGGTTGTTAGGTGACAGCATCTCAAGTGAAGATGTAGTTGATGAGTAGCTGGAAGAGCAACAGCATGCAGAGGATGAGACAGTGGCGGCCGCTCAAGGACTTGCTCTCCTCCGCCGTCTTGTGCCGCGTGATCTGACGTCCCAGTGCACTCAGGTTTCTGAAGATAAAGGGATCAGTGTGATCAATATACAATACTGAATAGCAGAGAAACATGTAGTTATTATGCCATCAGTAATGAAAAGTACAGTATGTCTCAGGCTGTACTTGCCTCTGGATGTCCTGCTGTGTTTTCTGTATAGCTGCTACCGAGGCCTCTATGAGGGCGATGTCCTTCACTTCTTTAGTGCATCTTGCACACTGGTTCATAAAGCCTGAGGAAATCAAAATGAGATGTGTAAAAATCTGAAGACTTGAATTGTTTTTAAATTGTATTTAAAAAAATAATTTTGATTGCCTATTTGTGTATATATATATATATTATATATATCTATATATATATATATATATATATATATTATATATATATATATATATATAAATATAATGTTTTCTAATACACACTTTCATTTTATAATACTGTTTTATTTAAAAAATACATTAGTTTTATTTTTAATACATGTTTTTGTTTTATAATAAACCTTTTTGTTTTAGAATGCATATAATTATTTTAGAATAAATATTTTTGTTTTTAAATAAATATTTATTTTGCTTTTTGAATATATATTCTATTTTAGAAATCATACTTTATTTTTTTATTTAAAATACATTATTTTATTTAACAATACATTTAAATTGTTTTAAAATCTTTTTTTTACCTTTCATTGTCATATAATTTTTATTTTATAATAGTTTTTATAATATGGCTTTTATAATTAATATTTTCATTTTACAAGTTTTGTTTTATCTTATTTATTTTATTTAAAAGTACACATTTATTTTAGATTTTTTATTTTATTTTAGAATAAACTGATTGTTTTAGAATAAGTGTTAATTTAACTATTTTGTTTTATTTTAGAATAGATATATTTTTTAAATATCTTTTTTTTATTTGAATACACATTTTAGAATAAATTATTTTATTTTATTAGTTTTTTTTACCCTGTCTAATCAGCCACGTATGCACATGTGTTAAAACAATCACCCAATTTTAATAACTTTTGTATAGGTACTTAAAAGTCCAAATTGTTTGTATAGGTATGAAGTGGATAAGTCATGTCTGAATCTTTTTTAACAGCCTACCGTCTGACTGATGAACTATTTTAATTGCCGGATGAACTATTTATTCAGCTCTTAGAATGGAGCTGTGTTTGTGTATGGCTTGATGACTGGCCTTCGTTGTCGGATGACTCATGGTTGGGTTCTGGTGTGCTGCTGCTGCTCTCTGTGTTCTGACTGCAGCTGGACGGCTGGCTGCTTGACTTCCTGTGTTTGCCGTTCACCCGCACCTGACAAACACACACGTGCGTCAACCAAACACACCCTGAAGGGCCAGCAGGTTACCTACATGAACACTAGGAACCTGTGGGACTCACCTTCTGCTGTGCAGCCCAGTTCTGGCTGTAGGAGAAGCTTCTGCGCCGGGATTTCTCTTTTGTCTGGATGACGCCGTCTTTCTCGAACTGCAGCAGACAGCGCTCCGGATCCCACGGCTTAGTGCTGAGAACAGAATCAGGACGAGGAGATTATTAGTTTCTGGAACACTGCCAAATTTGTGGTTTAGTAATTTTTTTTTAGCAATTAAAAATGCTTGGAAAAAAGCAATGATTTACACATTTTAAGATTAATAAATAAAAATACTGTAATTCACTTATTAATGTTGATTTATTACAATAAATAGAAAATTCATATTCATAAAAAAAAATCAAATATACACAATTTTCTATAATATTATAGTTATTATTATTAATAATAATAATAATATGTAATAAAAGCATATGCATAATTGAAAAGTAGGGTATCAGCTTTTATATTTAGCTTTTATATTATTTTTCTGTAGCATTTGTGTATGATAATTAATAAGCCTCTATATATGAAAAATAATAAAACAACACACACAAATTAATACTCATACAAGTAAATAAAATATATATCATTGTATATAAATATAAATAACATTATAGTATTAACTACAATTACTACTACTTATAATAAATAATTAGTATTATTATTAACAATTGTTAATTTAATAATACATAATAATATATGATGTAATCAAAAGGTAACACTTCATAATAAGGTCACATTTGATAACATTAGTTATTGGATTACTCAACATTATCTATTATTGAGCAATACATTTGTTACAGTATTTATTAATCTTTGTTAACTCACTTCCATCAAATAATATTAGCAGACAAAACTTTTGATTTCAATAATTTACTAGTAAATGTAAAAAACTAACCAACAATGAGTATTTTTCATTGTTAGTTCATGTGAACTAATGATAACCAATGTTAACTTATTGTAAGGTGTTACAAATAAAAATAAATAAAATGTGCTTTAAAGCGCATCATTTTTCTGTATTGTGTGTGTATGGTAATTAATGGTCTTGTGGACGTACTCTGTGTATTTGTAGTGCCACTCGTTGGTGTCGGTGTTGAAGGTGAAGAGTCGTGGGTTCCAGGGCCGCTCGGCTCGCTCTCTGGCCTCCTGCCGCTGAGCCTCTTCCAGCACAAACTTCTCCTGCGTGGCTCTCATCTGGTCTTTATCGCTAATCGCTCTGGTCACATGCTGCCACAGCCTGCAGGAAAACACACCGACACGAAATTATTGTGAGTGGCTGTTATCTGGTCTTTGTGCTTGATTGTTAACCAGAACATGAAGGTCATATTTAATGATGCTTTGCAAAGTTGATTCAGAGGTCAAGATTCAAGAGATCCAAGAGTGATTTGTAGTCTTCAACAAGGTTTGACTGGTTAGCGTTAGCAGTTCACACCTGCTGGTAGATCCTGTAACTACACCAAAAAACACCCTTCTCCACTCAGTCATGTATTAGCCATGTATTCTGACAACACGTCAGCATGCAGAATTTATGCTAATATTTCATTTCATTATTGAACATGTTTTACCAGAGCTTGAGTTTTTTAAAGAGCCCCAGAAGTGTAATACATTTCTGGCTTTTATTTTTTACCAAAAATAGCTTAGAAATAAAAAGTAATGATTTATAAATGTGAAGAATGAAAGGTATATTAAAAATATAAACAAGACATAAAATAATAAACCTATATACTAGAAATATATTTACTGAGAAAAATGCTGATGTGTTCAATACTTATTTTACCCCGCTATATATATATATATAATATATATATATATATATATATATATATATATATATATATATATATATATATATATATATATATATATTTTATTTTATTACTTATTCAATTGATGTATTGGTGTGTGTGTGTGTGAATATACTACTGATCATGATGATGAGCATTATTATTATTATACTATTATATTTTAATAATAATAATAATGAATTATTTTTACTAAAATTATATAAAAGAAAAAAAAAATCAGTAATTAAAATAAATAAAACATAAAAAATGCATAGTAAATCACAAATCAACTTGCATATGGATAATCTACACTAGTCAACATCTGAAGTGGATCAAAACCTTTTATAAAAGTTGTTCTAAAATCTAAAACCAAAATGTGTTCTTGTCTTAGGACAACTCTGATGAACTTTTTTGATCCTCTTCAGATGTTGCCTATTATATACAGTGCAGCTCTCTCTTCCTCTGTGATGTGAATGTGTTTGTGCACCTCTCGGACTCGAACGCCTCCTGCTGGTCCACCTGCACCACCTGTCTCTTCAGCCGCTGTCTGCGTATGTCTGGACCGGGGTTCCACAGCACCTCCTGCTGGCCCGTCCTCTTCTCAGTCAGGTGCACCTTACTGTCCTGCAGAAAGATTTGGATTCTTACATAAAATTCTTACGTAATTAACAGTATTGTTTATTTTACAATATATTTCATTTTAGATTAAATGATGATTATATAATTGATTTTATAAATATGATTCACTTTATTTTATTAGACTTTACTTTGGAATTTGAAAGAAATGTTTCTGATATGACTGTTCTTTTATGTAAGTGTCTGAAATGATTCTTACCCAGTGCCCATCTACTGTAGCCAGAACGTCTTCCCCCATGCGGATCTTTCCAGAAATCTGGTTAACGTTGCAAGAGCTGCCAAGAAAAGGCTGGAAAAGAGAAAAAGACAACAGTTATTATAAGATTAAGATTATAAGGTTATGATTAAAAATAAATAAATAAGTGGCATGATTAGGTTTGGGAATTACCTTCAATTTGTATTCAATTTCTGTGTAACATTGTGTTTTTTCACACTCAATGGTGATTTTCCCGCCAAGTTCTAATGTCATTGTACCATACAGAATCCCTGTAAGAAAGACACAATACAATGTTCCATGAAAACATTAACATTGACAGTTATTATTTATGCGTTTATGTGTATAAAACAATTAAAAATACATATTATAGTACTTAGTAATATTAATAATAAAAACAGCACAAATAAATACACCAATAAAAAAAGTAATATATTAAATTTTATATAATTTAAAATTCTGCACATTATTTAATTATGAACTTTAAGGTCCATCACCTTTACAGTGAGCGTACGGCATTGTGATGATATACTCTTCATCTCGGGTGAGAAACAAGAGTCTGGCCTTTCCATCGAGTATAGCAGACAGCGAGTTCCCTTTAAGAAATCACACTGAACTTACAACCAACATCACAACAACAGCACATAGGCTGTGTATTTGAACTGCAGTATGAACGTTATATACCATAAAACTTGGATTTGGCCAGAATGCTCCCAGTAATGCAGAATCCGTCCTTCCTATTGCTGATGTAGAAAGCTGAAACCGGAGGGTGATGAGAAACCTGAAAGTACAAAAGTCCACCGCTTATCACACGAGCTTATCGGTTTCCATTGTTATTACGAACAGAGCCTGTCGTCATGTTTACATTGCATGCAGAGGAAGACAGACTAACCACTTCATACTGCAGACATTTAGACAACCAGAAAGTGTCCAAAAACTGAATATCAGTATATTGTTTTAAAATGCCGCTGGGTCTGTTCATTTTTATTTAACCCAATGTCAGCTATTTTATTGTAATTGTAGAGTCTCACCTGCTCTGCGATGTAGAATGTACAGCTGTCTGTTTGTGGATGCAGCCAGCAGCATCGAAACATCTCTCCCAGAATAGGGTTGTATGGTTTCTTCAGCCCCTGAAAGACATTGGAGAAACACAATTAGTGTAAATATAAACCATACGCACACACTAATGATAAATACATGTCTTGAGAAGTATACACTACTGTTCAGTTTTGTTGTTGTTGTTGTTTTTAAAAGAAATTAATGATCTGTCCAGTAAGGATGCAATAAGTGAAAGTAATGACATTTATAATGTTACAAAATAATAATAATAATAATAATAATAATAATAATAATAATAATAATAATGTATCAAAAGAACAAATACATGCTGTTCTTATGAACTTTATATATTAATCAAAAAATTGCTTCCACTAAAATATTAAGCTTCAATGAAAATATTATTTTTTAGCATTGATAATAATAATAATAATACATGCTTATTGAGCAACAGATCAGAATATTAGAATGATTTGTGAAGAATCGTGTGACACTGAAGACTGGAGTTATGCATTTTAATATATATTAAAAGTATAAAACAGTTATTTTAAAGTGTAATAATATTTCACAAAATTTTACTATACTGCTGTATTTTTGATACTTGATACGTCTTTCAAACACATTAAATAAATCTTTTAATCAATATATTTTGGTGTTTCTAGTTCATTTTTAAACATTTTATATTTAAATGACTTTTCAATTATTTTATAATAAATATATTTTTTTATTTCAAAGTAAATATATTGTTTTGTTTTTATAATAATTACATTGTTTTATTTTAGAATGTTAAAAAAAATGTTTTTGTTTATAAAATATATATTTTTAATTTTAGAAACAGCTTTATTTTAAAATAAATATTCTATTACTAATACTTCTTTCTATTAAACTTTCTAATTCCTCACATTTTCATAAAAATTATGAAGCGCCATTTTAAAATATTTTCTGAAGGATCATGTGACATTGAAAAATTATATAATAATAAATTAAAAATTACATGTAAAATGTTTTCAAATGGAAAATGGTTATGTTACATTATAATAATATTACACAATATTCTGTTTTCAATCAAAACAATGCCACCTTGGTGAACTTAAGAGAATACATTAAAAAACATTTAAAAACTTGTCAACAGTATATTTTAGTGTTTTTGTCCAGTTTTTTATGTGATATTCCAAAATATGCATAAAAATCATGTATGGAAACTTGGCTACTATGAATTGGCTCATGAGCACTTCACCCACATCACCTTTGGTTTCTTGTAGAAGCCTGACAGATACCAGCGCAAGACCTGCTTCATCCTGCTGTATGGGCTCTCCTCCATCACAGCCCTGAAACACAAATATATACCTTCATCTCTTCTCCAACAATCCCAATGAAAGCTAAAACTGCTAGTCTCAGTAAAGTGTGTCTGTTTTCAGTAGTGATGCTCATGAGGTGCTCACTGGGACAGCAGGTCGGCATGATAGTAGTAATCCGACAGCTTGTCCAGAAATGAACGGGGCTCCAGGATAAACGTCGGCAAAACAACTTTAGACAAGTCCATCCCTGGCCTCAGCTGCTTCAGGAGAGTCCAGATCAAACCCTTATTCTCTTCAGAGACTGTCTCTACCTGTGACGCCTCGCCAGCCTGTGATTACAACAGAAAATATACCTTAATACACCTTTCATTTTGGATAAAAGCATCTGCTAAATGCATAAAGGCAAATGTACCTATTGTCATTTATGTTCTTCTTAATAAAAGTTGCTGGTGTTGTTGACTGTTTTAAAGGCGCACCAATCAATTTTTAATCCATTTTATTGGCCAATACTACACTACTCTTTGAATTTATATTGACCCCTATTGATGTGGATGTAGAATCAGTTTTGTTATCAATGCAGTCATGGAAATGCCATATTCACAGGCATAATTAACTTATTCTGCAACTAGAAGTGTTAAATATTTGGGGCTTAGTAAAATAAAGTGAGTAGTATTTGACTGGTCATGTGATCTTAAAATGGCCGCCATAAATTCTAAGGTTATCCTCCTAGGTCAAAAGTGACGAACAAATCAGGATTTAAAAAACAGACATGAAAATGTTTTTATGTCATATATACCAGAATCTATTAATCTCATATATACCAGTAATTAAAATAATCCAACATTGTTTATTAATATGTATAGATAAATATACAATCACGATATGCATTTAAATTACATATAATACATATATATATATTTTTTATATAATTACAGCATGAAAATATATATTGTACCCTGAAAAAAAAAAAATTCACTCTAATTTAAGCAATTCATAAAGTCGGATGCATTTAGGAACATTTTTTGTACATATGGATGGATGTTTTATAAATTGTTAGTAGTCTAAAAAACCTGAGAGCCCCAATGCACTCTGACTTTCAAAGAAAATGGCAATGAATTTTGGCTAGTGGATTTTGCATACCTGAGCCACCCCCGTGCATACAGGTATAAATAGATGACAGGTGCATCCACATTTTTTCTTCGAAGCCGAGTGCGTGAATGATTTCTTCTCCACAAAGCCTTTTTCGTTCTGACTGGAAGAAAGAAGCTGTTCCCAGTTGGCGTGACAGCACAAACAGCGGTGTCTCTGTTGATTCAGCAATTCCCCTGGGTGCTTCAACTTAAAGAGTAGTTTCTCATCACGGTTGGCTTGCGTCTTTTTAAAGATGCCGTTCCGTCCATGTTCTCTTAGTTGAGGTCGTTACCTGTCCTATGTTGATGGACACGACCATTGTCTTCAGTTCGCTGAAGCTGCGTTCGTGGATTACTCATGCGTTCATTGCGAGCATATGAGCATGGCTTCACGAAGCTTCATGAGGCTTCGGCACGTGACGGTCCCAGCATTTCATTCAGTGTGCCCCCGGAGGATCGGATGTTGATCGCAGCCTCGGGGGATGGGCTATCATCCTCCGAGGATGAAGATTCGCCGGGTCTGCCCCAAATGTCATAGCGTGGTCTATCAGGAAGGCAATGTCCATGCTTGTGGACCAAGAACACCATCTTTGGCTTAACCTCGCTGAGATGAGAGATGTTGATAAAGTGTACGTTCTTGACGCTCCCATCTCACAGGCTGGCCTATTCATCACAACTGTTGAGGACTTTGCCCACCAGTTTTCAGCAGTGCAGAGACTCCCCTGCGTCCTTGAGAGCACCTCCACCCTGTGCTGAGACACTATCGTGTGCTCTCGTAGGACTGCGGTGCCTTCCATGTCCCAGCCAGCCCCTAAGTCCTCTAAAAAGATGACAAAGCAGCACTAACATGGGCAACCCGGAGATGTGGGAAGCTGCTTTTTTTCAGGAGATGGCGACAGTGCCACTCCTTCCCCTGGAGGAGGGCCAGGTGGAAAATCATTTGTTCTGTTTTGTTTCAGTTCCATACCCACGTTCTTGAAAAAAAAAGCAGTTTTCTTTTCCTCCGGGTTATCAGGCTCATGGGTTGACAGTGAATGACGTGCTGCCTCCTCACCCTCACCCACGATGCCCCCTATCACCAGCAGCCAAGAAATCGCAGCTCAGAGACACGCTGACTCTCCACGCATCTCTGGCCAGTCCCTCTGGGGACATGGGGAGTCCTGCTATGATGATGCCTTCTGTGCCATCCAGCATGACTTCCCACCACTGCCCCACCGTGGATGCGTCAATTGTCCCTTTGGTGCCACTTGCACAAAGCTTTTGAAGCGTGTCTCGGTGCTGCTCAACCCATCCCACTGGCTCATATGGACAGTTTGACTTGGCTACATGATTAAGTTCGCCAGGCGACCCCCCCAGGTTCAGCTGCGTTCTCGAGACTTCGGTGGCAGCTCAAGATGCCCTTGTCCTCACGATGAGATTGCTGTCCTACTGTTGAAAGACGGAATCGAGCTTGTCCCTCTAGCCAAGATAAAGTCAGGGTTTTTACAGCCCTTACTTCATCGTGCCCAAATAAAGGCAGTGGCCTTTGGCCAATCCTGGATCTGCGAGTCTTAAATCGGGCCCTTCACAAACTCCCATTCGAGATGTTGACACAGAAGCGCATCATCAGATGCATCCAGCCGCAGGATTGTTCTGCAGTGGTCGACCTGAAGGACGCTTACTTTCATGTCTCGATTCTTCCTCAACACAGGCTGTTCCTACGGGTTGCGTTCGAGGGTTGGGCATGGCTGTACAGGGTCCTCCCCTTCGGTCTGTCCCTGTCCCCCCTTGTCTTTATGAAGGTCGTGGAGAGGTTTGTGGGTTGTTGTTT
Source organism: Cyprinus carpio (assembly GCF_018340385.1). Taxonomy (NCBI): domain Eukaryota; kingdom Metazoa; phylum Chordata; class Actinopteri; order Cypriniformes; family Cyprinidae; genus Cyprinus; species Cyprinus carpio. The sequence continues at coordinate 18,677,941 of NC_056621.1, read as the reverse complement.
TTGGGAAGTGGGCCTTAGGATCCTCAACTATCTCAACGACTGGCTCATCATGGAAGTGGGGCTTTGGTTGTGTGATCACAGGGACCTGGTGCTCTGGCACCTCAGCCAGTTGGGGCTTCGGGTCAGCTGGGAAAAGAGCAAACTCTCACACGTGCAGAAGATCTCTTTTCTCTTTTCTTTAAGTATAACAGTGCATCTCACCAACGAGAGCACCCAGTTAGTGCTGAACTCCCCGAGTTCCTTCAGAGGAAGGAACATGGTAACTCTGAGACTCTTTCAGAGGCTCCTGGGGCATATGGCATCTGCAGTCACAGTCACGCCCCTTGGATTGCTTCATATAAGACCACTTCAGCACTGCTTACACTCCCGAGTCCCGAGATGGGCATGGCATCGCGGTTCACTTCGTGTGACCATCACACCGGAGTGTTGCCACATATTCAGTCCCTGGGCAGACCTTGCCTTTCTACGGGCTGGGGTGTCCTTAGAACAAGTGACCCGGCATGTTGTCACGACGGATGACTCCAGTACGGGTTGGGGCGCTACATGCAATGAGCAGGCAGCCTCTGGGCTCATGACAGCCTAGAGCTGTTGGCAGTGCATCTGGCTTTGCGGCAGTACTGGCCATTGCTGCAAGACAAGCACGTGTTGGTCCACACAGACAACACTGCAGCTGTCTTGTACATCAACCGGCAGGGTGGTCTATGATCACGTCACATGTCACAGCTTACCCGTCATCTCCTCCTCTGGAGTCAGACGTAGCTCAAGTAGCTGTTTGCCGTCCACATTGTGGGGGAGCTCAATCTTCTCACTGAGAAGAACCCCAGAGATGCTCAATTAGAATTTCAATTAGAGTCTCCTGCAAGAAAGGTTGGAGCGTAGGCTGTCACCCTCCACCTTGAAAGTGTGTGTTGCTGCTATTGCAGCACATCACATTGCAGTGGACGGCCGGTCCCTGGAGAAGCATGACCTGATCGTTAGGTTCCTGAGGGGTGCCAGAAGGTTAAATCCTCCTACGACACCCCTGATACCCTCCTGGGATCTCTCTGTTGTCCTGGCTGGACTTCAAAAGGGTCCCTTTGAGCTGCTCGATTCAGTTGAGCTGAAGTTCCTGTCTCTTAAGACAGCACTCTTGATTGTGCTCACTTCCATCAAGAGGGTTGGGGACCTCCAAGCATTTTCGGTAAGTGACGAGTGCCATGTGTTCGGGCTGGCCTACTTTCACGTTGTCTTGAGACCCCTGCCTAGATACATGCCCAAGGTTCCCACCACTCCCTTCCGAGATCAGGTGGTGAACCTGCAAGTGCTGCCCCTGGAGGAGGCATATCCATCCTTGGCGTTGGTGTGTCCCGTAAGAGCATTATGCATATACGTGAACCTCACCCAAAGTTTCAGAAGCTCTGAGCAGCTCCTTATCTGCTTTGGTCAGCAGAAAGGGAAGGCTGTCTCCAAGCAGAGGTTGGCCCACTGGATAGTAGATGACATCACCTTGGCATACCAATACCAAGGAGAGCCATGCTCCCTGGGTGTGAGAGCCCACTCCACTCAGAGTGTTGCCTCCTCCTGTAACAACAAACAGGAAAGGTGTGAAGGACTTTTCACGAAGGTCGAAATCCCTTCTCTTAAGAAAATTTTTTTTTGTGGTAGGAACAGTGGCTTGGCTATCTCCAGTAGCGATGTACTCACCTTTGGTTCCTGCGTGTGCCAAGGTCAGCGAATTTGCACTGGGCCATTGGGAAGGTTATGACCCTCGCGTAGCATTTTTGTCTGACACACAGCTCTACTGGGTTGTTGTGGGGTTCAGGTTGTGGCGCTTTCCATGGACCCCCTATGTCATCACGACATTACTTGTAGTGACCGTCAGACAGGGAAAGTCTTGGTTACAATGTAACCCTCATTCCCTGATGGAGGGAAAGGAGATGTTACGTACCCATGCCACAACCTTGAACCATCGCTGGTTGCCAGGTACACATTCTGGGCTCCTCAGCATAAAACCTGATAAGTGGATGCACCTGTCACGTATTTATACCTGAATGCACAGGGGTGTAGCTCAGGTATGCGAAATCCACTAGCTAAAATTTATTGACGTTTTCTCTGAAAGTCAGAGCGGATTGGGGCTCTCAAGTAAACCCCTCTATTCTCCATTCCCTCCATCAGGGAAAGATGGTTACGTACGTAACCAAGACGTTTTTGTGACAGAAATTGTTTGCAAGTAATTCATGCGTTCAAATCATTTAGGCGCATAGTACCTGATATGATTGGTTATATGTTTTATGAATTCTCAATTGTTATTTTTTTACAGAACAAAAATTGTAACAATATTTAATGCTTTTAATTTAGACATATTGTAATTTATGCAAATAATTTTTCTCAAAAAAGTTTCAATTAGACAATAATTTGCACCCATTTTTCATGACCCACACTTAATTTTTGAATTGAATTGAATCATTGAATTGTTGTATTGTTTCATGCTGACTCATGAGTCTTGTTAAATTCCTTAGGTTTTAAACATTTTAAGCCTAAAAATAGCACTCACATTTCAATCGATTAACACAAAATGTATCTTTGTTTTAGCATGTCTTCCACGACATGACCCTTTTAACATGTCACTGCATAACCGAAACATAATTAACTAGTTCTGCTTAGACAAAGCAGTTCATTCAGACCAAACAGACACTGTGATGAATGTATCACCTCTCCCATCTCTTCATGGGCTTCTTCAACAAACACCGTGGCGTGCTGGCACACGTCATCCGATTGGTCCATATCGCTCTCCTCCGTCAGTCTGCCTCCGTTCTCATTGGCCGCATTGTCCGAGTCTTCATGCGCCTCCCTCTCTGATTTGTCAGAGTTGGCATCATTCTCCATATGGTTTTCCAACATGGAGTCATTCAAACTTTAACAAAATCACACAAACAAATGACCATGTGAGATTTAATTCAGCTGAATTTCTGCAATTATTTTCATTTTTATTATTTATTCTTTAATTGTTATATCAGTTATCAATTTCTTTAACATTAATCATTCGTTCTGCTTTATCTCAGTGAGATTTATTATTATGTTCACGTTCAAAGCCCATCCAGATCAGTTGCCAAAGCAACAAACCACATGATGATCATCTTCGTGAGTAATTTGAATGACAGGGCTGTCACCATGGTCACAAGAGGTTCATTATATGAGTGTGAATGTTATTTTCTAAATTTCTGCAATACGCAATGAGTCTCTATAGAGAAATATGAATCATCTGGCTGGTAAGAGAGTCTTGGATTAATAATCGGAGCATGAGCATGACATTTAATCATCTCTTTGTGTCCACCACACACAGAGATCACAGGAAAACCAGCTTCTGTCCTGCGTCACCAGCTGTCAGCAAGAACGACCAGCGAGCCAAGCAAAAAAAATGAGTCCTTACCTTGCCAAGAATATATTATTCCTGAAATTCCAAAGATTGGTAAACAAAAAATGAGAGAACCTCAGAAATAGTATTTGCTTACAGTCGAAACACAGTGATGTCCCTCTATAGTTCCTGTCTGTATTGGTGTTTGCACAGGAAAGCTCTGCAGTAACGTGTTTTCTAAAGCTGTTTTTCCTGCTTCACAGCTTGTCTGATGTGCTTGTACGAGTGTGTGTGTTTGTGCTGATGGTGGTGTTGGGTTTACATTCTCCTCATCTCTTCCTGCTCCTCTGCCTGTCACGTAAACCTGTAGGACGCAGCTGATTGGACGAGAGCTTCAAAGCCGATAGAAAGAGGCGGGTTTGGGATATATAAATGATTGACAGCTGAAGGATATCACTGGCAAACAACGTCTACTATTTCACTTCCTCTCAGGTACAGAAAAACTGTCATTTAAATACACTTTGAATCTCATTGGAATATTATTTGATTATAATGTACATTTGCTATTAATGTTTGGCGATTATTCAAAATTTGATGTCATGGTCATACACCTGTGATTTTAGCTGTTGATTTTGATTGATGATAATGTAGGTCTCACAGTATTAGCACTGTAGTTTTTCTAAATAATAAATATATTTATTGATTTTTTTGTATTTAAGTATTTAGCATTTATATTACATTATATTGAATAATAAAAATATAATAATATAAATAGATGCAATAATAATAATGAACAACTGTGATTTTTAGAGGATTGTCAAGCCACTGAATAGTAATATGCTAAAAACCAAATCACAAATATATCAGAAAAAACAACAAACTCGAAAAATTACTTATCAGAAACACAAGAGTTTATAACTTCAATCTTAGATGTTTTAGCAGACATGCAGTTTTGCTAAATGTCCAAAACAAAAGATCATGAGAGGTGAAACGGTATTTACTGTAACCAGGTGTACAAATTGAGTTTATAATTTTGTACATATAGGGAGGCAATAAAGCATTTAATATTGATTTTGGGGGTGTTGTTTAATGTCCATCAAGTCATTAAGCACCCATTTAATGCATTAAAGGTTTCATAAGAGCAGTAATAGGTCATTTTCACAGTAACATACTCTGAAGGTGGCTGACTATAATATTGGTTGAAAAGATACAAAAGCTTGGATCTGGACACAATGCGAGTTAGATTCAAACCACATTATCCCACATAATCACCAAAAAACTGCTATCTGAATAATTTATATTTTCATGTGGCAATGTATCTGATGTGAACAAATAAAAATTTGGTCAAAAGTGTAAGAGAATATTTCACACTTTCAGTAGTTTGTGCAAATATTTGGGGTACTAAAAACTGTTCTCCAAAAATAATTCATACGTTTATACACCCTGTCATTTAGTCACATCATATCGAAAGTATATAGTTTTGTAGTTTTTGGAGGATACATAATTTTCTTAAATGCTCTTTTTTCAGTGAACAACAACAATTTGACCATTAATTCTTTGAATTTCTCACTTTTAATTTAGTCATATTGTTTACACAAATATTTCTGATACCAAAAACTATTCCCCCAAAAATCTGTGTAATTTATACTTTCATGTAAGTTCATTTGCACAGATTTGAATGTGAACTGTTTCTTACCAAATGATTTCTGTGAATATTTCGTTACTTTCCTGTCAGTTTAATCATATAGTTGTTAATGCAAATAGTTACAGTGCCAATCATAAGTTCATATTATTTAATGGTATAATACCTGATGTGAATAATTTTAATGCCATTTTGATGAATTTCAGATTTTTTTTATCATTTAGCAATAATCAGTTATTTTAATTGGATGTATTTTTTTAGTATACATTATAGCAGTATTTAAAAATATATATATTATATAAAAATATTTTCCTTTTCTTTTTCTTTGATTTCTATTTAAATAATTAAAAAGAAATTGGCCAAAAATGTTTGAGAAAATTCAGTCATATTGTCAGAAAACATTTACAAATATGTCATTTAACTGCATTGCATCTGATGTGAACACGCTCAGCAGTATGTTGATGTAGAGAGACTCACTGCAGCAGGTCCTGGTCGGTGAGAGCCGAGCTCTGCAGCAGCTGCAGTATGTGTGAGGACTCAGAGGAGCCACTCAGATCTCCATCCCTGCCGCTCTTCGCGCTCATCTTTGACAGGCTGGAGCAGCTGAGAGCCAGCTCCAGAGCGTCCATCCAACAGCGTCCTGTTGCAAACCACAGGCTGTTATCCTCAAATGGACTCCATACTGAGAAGACAGTTTTACAGAAGACAAATGCCAATGCTCACCATCAGATTCAGACGCTGCTCTGAAGATCAGGTAATTACTAGGCAAGGGTTGAGTGATGGAGCCCACAGATTCACCTTTAGGACCCTGAAAAAACACAGATACCAATCAATACCAATGATGAGTTCAAGCCAAACGTTGCATTTCAGAGAAGCTTGTGTCTAACCTTCATGGCCCATATGGACTTGTCCAGCGGATGGTAGAGTTTGAAGCAGAATCCGTCCTTCTTTGAGGGTCTTTCAATGAGTTTGCAGGCGTTGAGAAGAATCGTTCCCACCCAGTGGTCTGAACCGGGCGTCTTGTATATCAGGAGAATGCCAGGCTTCAGGATGCACCACAATTTCGTCCAACTCTTCAATGTGCCTCGAATCTGATGCATTCAAAAAGTGCATCCTTAAAGCAACTGCCAAATTATTCAATGTTAAAATGAAAACCGATGAGGTTTACCAACCTTTAGCCAGTTTGACATAATAACCACACTTGGATCCTTAAGTGCACTGAACAGTTCTTTGGCGACCCTCTTCTTCTCCTGTCGATAGTTCTTCTTCTGAACCTACCATATGAAAGGTCAAGGTTTAATGCATTGCTTGAATATTAGCTAGGGGGCGCAAGTGGGCAGCAAGACATAAAATGTCTCAAAAACTTGTTGAACACTAGAGTGCACCATATACAATGTCAAAGAACTTATTCACCACTGTTAAATCTAAACTTTAATGATGTTATTTTAGACTGCGGAGAAGAACTCTGATTGGACAGTGCAAACATCACTCATCTAAAGTTGGATTCACGACAATTCAAACCTGTTTAAATTTTGCATTTAGAAACTGTATTTAAATATATAAATGATTATTCATTTTAATTACAGCATTTATTATTATTTTGTAGTAACTTTTTATATTTTCAGTTCTAATTTGAGTTTTATTTTGTTTTAGTACTTTTGGTACATGCTTATGCCATTTTTATAGTTTTACCTTTTATAAATGTAGCTGTATTTATTTTCATTTCAGTGTTAGCATTAGTAATTTTAGTACCTCAGTAAATTCAGAACTTAAACGAACATGAGAAATTAGAAATTAAATAGAAATTCTAACTGAAATAAAAAAAAGTTTAAGTTTTTCATCTAATATTTATAATGTATTTAATTTCAGTTAACAACAAAAAAAAATGTTTTAATAGTTTTGGTTAGCAACACTTGATGAGTGGCTCATTAGATTCAGCCTTTTAAAACTAAAACTACAATAAAATAATAAAGTAAAACAAAACAAAACAAAACAAAACAATTTTTTATGAAAGAAGGCATGGCCCCCTAAAATAAATGTTTTTCCCATGAAGAGTGGGACATTTCTGTGTAAATTTAATTCTCTAGCAAAAACAAGGAAGCGGGGCTGATGTTTTGAATTTTGCAAATTTAACCGCTATCAGTCCAAAAATGACACAGAATGCTATTAGTCACAGAGCTTTCGTGCATGCAAACTGGTTAGATAAAATTGGTAGCTGTTCAAAGTAAGAAGAAAAATAGACCAGATGAAAAGCTGGATTAAATATCTGAATAAATATTTCTCAGTATTTTCTCTAGTACAGGAAATGCTTGTTCACAGGTTCAATGCCTTCCACCTGTTGACTGACACCACGAACAAGCTGATGTTTGGAGAAAATGGGTCAGGAACTCTGCCTGGAGTGAGAAGCACATTGTACCTTAAGCGATTCTTTCCTTGCCAGCTTCTCCGTGGGCGAGGAAGACTCTTTCTCCAAACCGATAAACATCCTGGATTCAGACTGAAGCCAAAAAAGAAAAATCCCAGAAAAATCAATTTAACTTTCATTCGAAGTCAACATGAGATCAAAATTGACCCTGTTTGCTTTCATAATACTTGATCCTGGGCTAAATATGACATTTCACAATATCCTGTTTCATGTTATGTCAAATGGGTTGACTTTAGAAAGTCCTACCATAATAATTATAATTATATTATGTTGGTATAACTATATTATTATAGTAATTGTGAAATAACCAAAGTTACTTCCAGCCACAACTCTTTCACACGAAGAGCAAAAGGCAGCAGGCTAAATGCAGCAGGTCTGTTTGGTCAGCTGTGGGTGTCAGTTGAAGATCAGACCAAAATATGGAGAAGACATTTTGCCTCTTAGACCCAAATTAACCTCTAAAGCAGTTCATACAAACAGTGCCCAGAAAAAAACAGTAACACTATTTCAGCGAATAATGGATAATGGAAATCATCAGCTTTAAATTTCATGATCAGTTATCAGGGTCTTTGATGTAGGTACAGAAAAAAACCTACACTGGTGTTGCCATATTAAAATAATGAAAAATTCATTTCTATCATCTAAATTTTTATACTATATTTTTATATAATGTTAGCATCATTTAATTAAGCAAATGCAATTAAATGTCATTGTTAAACATCATATATTTTGTTGAGTTATTTAAACGTGAAAATGTTACTCAATTCACCTTATAGACAAATTTTATATATATATATATATATATATATATACATGTGATTCTTAAAAAATACATTTAGAAATATAATCCACTATAAATAGTAACATTATATAATAGTAACAATTATAAATGTTCAGTTATTTAAATGTGATTTTTTTTTATTACTTTACATTGTAATCATTATAGACACACACACACACACGCACATGCACACACACGCACGCACGCACACACACACACACACACACACACACACACACACACACACATATATATATATATATATATATATATAAGGGATGCATGATAAATCGGCATGATATTTAATGTGCATCTCATCAGTAAAGCCGGTTCTGTAATCAGTGGTAAATCTCTACACGTGCGTGCTTTCACGTGGAGCAGCATTTACTACACAGACCCGTTGTTCACTGACAAGCTGCACAAAACCACGATCATATTTTGCGCATGTTTTAGGACAACTTTGATGAACTTTTTTGATCCTCTTCAAATGTTGACTACTGTATATATATATTAGGGCTGTCATCGTTAATGCGTTAACGCATGCAATTAATTTTACAATCCTTAACGCATTAAAATAATTTACCCGCAATTAACGCAAAATTACTGAAGCACAATTTCTATTCTAACCCTTTAACCAAATTTTGCTTCTCTGCTTGCGATCAGACCATTTTAAGCCTCTAAACTCTGGGAAAGTTTTCAGTGCACTGATCCAGTAAGCGAATGCATTCAAACAATCCGTCCAAAACTTGCTAATATAAAGGAAACCAGGCTGATTACATCAGAAATTGCAGAGAGAACAGAGACTCGCATTGCGTTTTCAGTGAATTATTAATTCCAGTGTGTTTTGCTTTAAAACACAAGCTCTGTCATATTCTGTGATTTTCTCTGAAGAGTGTGAGCCCTCACACGTCACATGCACTGTGTGAAGTACAGACTGAACGGGTTGGCAACACATCCCACCGCTGTATGGCCAGATGAGACACAAACTACATTTTCTAGACTGGAAAGTCTCGCTAGTAAGTTTGATGGATGAAGACTGGAGTCAAGGTAAAGATGATTGCGGTGGCGTACAGTAGCATGCGTGAATCCATAATAATAACTCATAATAATGCGTGTATGAGTGCTCTTGATGCATTGAATGCACATTGTATTTATGCACAGGCACAGACATTTTCGTACATTCACGTTGTTTCCACACACATTCACAATAATGTTTTGATTTGTCATGTTTATTTTACTGTGTTTAGTTATACTGAATGGATCCGCGTGTACTGTAGTAAATATATGCAATCAGCAGGCGGTTGTTTTAGGTTTTTTGGGGGGTGGCATCTCCATGTGGTCCTGTTCGGTATCGCAACTTGGCTTCTCTAAAATGTAAAAAAGCTCTTTGCTGTTGCACTGTACACATACTATATATTTTTGATTTTTTTTCTTTCATATGTGCTTATATGGGCTCCTTATATCATTTGGTTCTTTGTTGTCCTTTTGGAGTTTCTAAGTGTCCTGTTTTGGAAAGACATCTAATTTTATCTTGAAAAAAGCTTGAAGAAAATATAGATTTTTGAGAATCACTCTTCAATCTTTTGGTTAACTTTGCTGGATATAGCAAATGATGACAAAATAAACATTTGAAACCAGAAAATGGTCTATGCTTAACTTCATGAAATGTGTGATTAATCTCAATTAATCACAGAAAAAAGGATGTGATTAATTAGATCAAAAATGTAATCGTTTGACAGCCCTATTATATATATATATATATATATATATATATATATATATATATATATATATATATATATATATATATTAGGGCTGTCAAATGATTAATCACGATTAATCACATCCAAAATAAAAGTTTTGTTTACATAATATATGTATGTATACTGTGTATATTTATTATGTATGTATAAATACACACACATGCATGTATATATTTAAGAAGAATATGTTATGTTTATATATTAAATATATTTATATATAATATAAAATATAAGAATATAAATATATAAATGTATATACATGTAAATATTTTCTAAATATATAATTTATGTGTGTGTATTTATATATACATAATAAATATATACCCTGTACACATACATATATTATGTAAACAAAACTTTTATTTTGGATGTGATTAATCGTGATTAATCATTTGACAGCCCTAATATATATATATATATGAAACAATGTTTTATTGTATAAACTACTGACATCTATATACGAGTAAAAACAGAACAATCAAAATATTATCTTAATATCCAAATAATCAATTAAATTACTGATAGATCAATTAGTATAATAGTTGTTAACTGCAGCTGATGCTAAAAGCTTCTTTTTCAGGTTTACACAGATGAAACACATTAATGCTGCATTAGATCTTTGTGTATTACAGTTTAATGTCTCATATAGTGAATGAATAACAGGCTTTTACTGTATATTCACCCATTTTAAACCACATGATACGGAGAGATGCACTTTACATGTGCCTGAGATGTGAGCTCCGACTTACAAAAAGCTTTTAGCCCACAGAAAACTGTCTGGAGAGTGAAATGCAGACGGGAGGCTGTGATTGGCTGAGTTTTGAAATGCGCTAATTGCAGTTCATTTCACTTCCTTTACATTAGCAGAGGTCTACTGAATCCTTTAATCTTTTTTTATTTAGCAGCATTCAGAAAAAAAAAACACTTTAGTGAGAGGTTAACTAGCAGCGTTAGCGCTGGTAGCTGAAGTAATAGATGTGTTATGGCTGTTCTCTTTCCCGTCTGCATTATAATACTGTCATATTTCATGTGTGCAGTCACCAGGAGGGCTGAACGCACCGTGCTGCTGGGTGAGCGGACCGGGCTGACCTCGTCCCTCAGTAAGGGCAAACCGTTCCTCTCCGATTCATTCCCTGCAGAACACACACATGAGCATGCGCGCGCACACACACCCACACCAGCACACAAACATAGCGTTAACATCAATCACCACAGTCAATCACATCTTTGATGATTATTATAAAATATTTTAAAACATAGTCAGCTTATCTGAAGTTGAAATGATTTTTTTCACATTTTTATTTCTTTATTATGCAGAATTTTTTCTATCGGATTTGTTTGTGTGGTTGCTAGGGTGTTCTAGGTGGTTACTAGGGTGTTGCCATGCAAATAAGGTATTCTTAGTCATTGGTCATTGCTATGCAATGTTTGTGTCTTCTAGGTGGTTGCCAGGGCATTGATATGTTGTTGCTAAGGTGTTCTGAAAGATTTATAGCAGGTTTCTATGCAGTTTTAAGTGTTCTAGGTGGTTGCCAGGGCATTGCTGGATGCTAAGGTGTTCTTAGACACTTCTAGCATGTTTCTATGCTTTTCCTTGAGTGTTTTAGGTTGTTACTATGGTGTTGCTATGCCACTAAGGGGTTCTTAGTCACTGTTAGTGCATTGCTATGCAATGTTCATGTCTTATAGGTGGTTGCCAGGGTGTTGCTATATGGCTTGGGTGTTTTTAGTGTTTTTAGTGCATACTGTATCTATCAGGTGTTTTAGGTGGTTTCCAGGCCATTGCTATGCATGAACTCCTGCATGTGTCTCTTGTGCTTGAAGGATGTGGTGCTTCCACACATTCAGGAATTGAATGGATACCTGGGCTGAGTGGATACAGTTCATTGTCTCCTCCGTAGGACAGGTTGCGGGTCAGCAAACGTGGGTCGATCTTGGGAGGCGAGGTGGCTGTGGGACAGAGAGAGAACCGTCTGCGGAACAAGTTCTCCTCCTTCATTGTGCCGGCCAGTCTGTCCACCTGGAGGAGAAGGAGTAATGTCAGTACAGTTTGAAGCAGCATAATGCGCTGAAATACTACTGGATCATCACACACACACACACACACACACACACACACACACACACACACACACACACACACACACACACAGAGTAACATTAATGCAGCAGTGTTACGCAGTCCTTGTCTTTACAGAAGTAATACATAATCAGCAAAGCAAAGTGGGTGTGTGTGAGGGAATGTACGTGTCTGCAGAAACTTGGATGAAAATGCTACCAGAAAGCTTATGCAACATAAACATTTATGCTAAATGAGAAAAGCAGCTGACAGAATATAAATATATCAAAATCAAAGTCTGTAAATGTGATGTGAAACTGATTCTAAAGAGACAAAAATGCAACCAACCACGAAATATAGCAACATGGCAAAATATGGCAAACGACTTTATGTTGTCTTAGTAAATGTCTCTTATAAGCCTATTTTTGTAATAAATTGTTCAAAAAGACTCATGAACAAGGAATCAGTCCTTCATTGAAAAACTTCCATCAATTATAATTTCAAACTAAATCTGTATCACTTACTCAACTGCATGTTTTTTAATATATCCATCCATCCATCCATCCATCCAATTATCTATTAATCTATCATGCATCCATCTATCTATAGTATACATCATTCTATACATTTTTCTATCTATCCATCCATTCATCCATCCATCCCAACTGTCAATCCATTTATCTATGCACACAACAATCTAACCCACTATCCATCCATCCATCATCCTTCAATTATATTTTCCTAGAAAATGACTTACTGTATGAGCATATTCTTGTAATGAATCAATAAAAAAGACTCATTAACTTTTGAATCAATTTGAATAAGTCCTTTACTGAAATATGTCCATCCATCCATCCATCTATCCCAACTGTCAATCCATTTATCTATGCATCCAATGATCTAACCCACTATCCATCCATCCATCCATCCATCCATCCATCCTTTTATAATATTTTCCTAGAAAATTACTCTTGTAATGAATCATTCAAAAAGACTCATTAACTTTTGAATCAGTTTGAATACGTTCTTTACTGAAATCTGACCATCTATCCATCCATCCATCCATCCAACCCACTATCCATCCTTCCACCCATCCAATCCGCTATCCATCTATCATCCATCTATCATTCATCTATCTATCCATCCATCCATCAACCATCCATCCAATTCGCTATCCATCTATCCTTCTATCCATCTATCATCCATCCAATGATCTAACCCGCCATCCATCCATCATCCATCCATCCATCCATCAACAACCTAACTTACTACCCATCCATAGTATATATATATACTTTTGGGGTGAATCAATGAATCATCAGTTGTCGCAGTATGTTTAAATATTTAAACCCTAAAAACTACATAATTTACCTTTAAATATTTACTAAATTATCCAGATGCATTCTTTAGATATTCTGGTTTGAAATGTAGGGTTGCGAAATGAAAGTTTTTCTGTTACATAAGACTACACTTAACAAAGAAGCAAATCTAAGCAACATGGGCTTTTAGTTGCAGACAAAAAAGAGCATCAAAATCAAGTTCCCAGCATCATTCCTTCTCATGAAAAGGAGCTAAAAATAGTCTTTCTGCTGCAGTGTGGGTCTGAGGGGGGTGTGGGAGCCGGCGTCTATAAGGTGCACAGTTACAAACCCCGCTCTACCTCTCTTTCTCTCACTAAAGCTCTGCAGAGTAATGAACCCCACCCTGCATGTGGCCAGACAGTCAGCTCAACCAATCACAGCTCAGAGCCACAGCTGGAGGGCAAGGCAGGTGGATTCAATTGGCCAGTACATCTGGCTGCTGTTCAATTTGCTCTGTTTACAAGACTACGAGTGGTAGAGAGACGAAAACGCATCCTGAATAGACTAAACAAAAATAACACCTGCAAGAATAATGAAGAAAGAAAAACTAAGAATATTACAAAAGAGATCTCTTTCAAGGAGAAATGGGAGATTTTTTTTTTTTTAATGTAAAATAATTCATTGGACTTACTTTCTTCCATAGAACACAATGTTTTCTATGCAGTTTGACAAATATTGTACAATGACTCCAGTAAACATTTTCTATGATGATCATATATTTAGATTATGCATTAAAATGTATTTTGATATTTTGGGGGGCATAAAGTCCAAATGTAAAGGTGTCACAACTGTCCTCATAGTAAGAAAAAATCCTTATTGAAATTAAATTTAAGAAATCTTAAAGCACTTTGGTGTAATCTTTTATTATTATTTTAGAAAATAAATCACTTTTGCCAATAAAATTGCTTTTTAAATATGCCTTTGGTGAGACCAAAGTCAACTTGTCCACCCAACAAGCAGAAACATTTTGGGGGATGGATGGATGGATGGAACAAAAAAGTATTTATCTTAAATATCAGATAATTTAAACTTTTAGGATTAAAAATAAAATAAAATAAAATATGTTTTTTTTTTTCCCTAATAAAAGTATTTATTAATAAGAATGAAAAAAAAAAAAAAAAAAAAAAAAAAACAAAGTCAAGTGGTCCAGCCAGCATGCAATATATATATATATATATATATATATATATATATATATATATATATATATATTAAAAAGACAACGTCATATGCCAATATTAGTCTCAAAATATCACATTATTTGACATTTTAGGACAGTTTAGTTTATAAAATGTATTGTGGTGCAACTCCCAAAAAACAATAATATTTATGAACTAATAATTAATTATATTTGCATAAAAATGTATTATCTTGGAATCAGAACAATATGAAATTAACACAAGTACAAAACAAACAAGCATATTTCTAATGTTAAATAAAAATTTTGTGACTGTCTTTGTGTGCGGCATAAAGGCCAGGCTGATGGAGCAGGTGGCATTTCATGGTCTTGTTAAGCGTTTCAAAAGCTCATTTATTGATGTTAAACTTCCTACACCGAAATGGGCATGGCTAATAATGATTGCAATTCTAAATTTAACAAAATGCCACACTCAATTTTAGATTGAGACAAGCAAGTGCATTATTAGAAGCTGACGTATGAGAGATCCAGTGGTGGTTTGCAATAAAAGTGCCAAGAAAATAATAAGCTGCCATTATTCACACAAAAACAGCCTGGAGTTTTACAGACAAGCCATTCATTTCTAGTGGCATTCTTGGAGGCCTCATTTTTACAGACCAAAACTGTAAGGCTTGTTATGTGTGCGCCTGATTCATGCAAATAGCATACAGCCATTGTTTATATGTTTCCATTCTTAACTGGCAACCATTGTGATGTTGATGAGGGTTTTGACCCTGCATGCCTGCTTTATGATCTACTCCAGTAATCTTTAAACAGAGCTGAGTAAATGAATGGTAGAAGAACTGAGCAGAACCACAAGAACGATGCCAAGCCACCGTCGGCACAGTCAAACCAGCGTCCTCCTGTGACCCGGCAACTCTGATTTAAGGTCTGGCACTCCACAGCAGCTTCAAAACACTCCCTACTGAGACTTCAGAAGAAAACAACGCTTCAACCTGGCAGCTGACATTTTTAATCACTTCTTAACAAAGCCAGCAAAGAGACTAAATCCCGAGAGAGGTTGACATAGCTTGCACAGCTATGACAACTGAATTGATCTCAGTGTAAAAGTACCAGTGAATTTAGATACTGGGGGATGCCAAAACTTTTACACTAATGCAGCTTCTTTTTGCGGTCAGTGGGTTAGTGAAATATTTTCAACCAAAGAGGTTAATTCCTAAAATCTAAGGCTGGAATTATAGCTAAAATACCAAAATTGGTCATTCATTTTGAAGACTGTTATGTCATTTATTTTTAAAGAATGCATTATAACAAATATGTATAATACAGCCATGTTTATCTGCAACTATATTTTACTGAAACAGAATAACATTTATGGGTTATTATGATGGAAACAAATCACTGAATCAGTGTTTTGAACTGATTAACTGAAACATGCTATTAAAATTAATCTAATTTGTGGAAATTAATAGAACTTTATACCCATTTTCTTCTAAATCGCAGACACTATCAAAATATCTGACATCCAAATGCTAACAAATGTCTTAGTGCTCTTTAACTCTTCTATGGAATTGGCCTACTTGCATGAACTTTAAGAAATCAACAAAAACAGATATTTTTTTAGTCATGTTGGAAAGATTCTTATTTACACTTATTTACACGTTGAACAAACTTAAATGCCACCATAACATCTTAAATGAAACTATGGATTAGTTCAGAGTTTCCTAACTGGACTAGGCTCATGTCAGTGAGAAAACATGGCGGACACAATGGATGCAGCATCTGTAGCTACTAGCTAACAACAGTAGCTAACATTCCTCACAGTTAGCTGCCTCAGCATTAGCAAACCCATATAAACCCCATGTTTTCACCTATTTAATATCTATTAACTTTGTGAAATGATCCTTTTTGACAGCTGAGTGAACGTCTCTCTGTGGATCAATAGACCGCTGGTGTCCAAATGGACTTCGCAACAGCTGCAACTGCAGCGTCCAGCTAATCTCCATCCTTACTGGGCTTTTAATCCAACTCCTAGCACTGGATTTAAGGCCTGGCCAAATGACCTATTTACTCATGTTGGCAGCACAACAGCAGACAGAGCATTGAGTATCTCACGAGACAAGGTCTCTGACATACATTGCGTGGTGACCTCATTTCCATTATACATGGCTGCATGAGGTGCAACCGAAGCTGCCACTCAAGCAGAAAGAAACACATGGAACTGGAAGAAACATAAATAAAGGATGAAGTCTCTGAGGTGTACAAATGGATTTAGTGTTGGTTATATAATGGACTGTCAATACTACATCTGACAATAAAGTTAACATGAAATCAAAACTGCTGTTAATGCACATTACTGATCTTATTGCGCTGGATTAATTAGTACACGTTATTTCGAATGTCAAAAAAAAAAAAAAAAATAGAGTATTTTATCAAAATGTAGCTTGTTCTGCCTCTGAATCAACTTTCTTTTCAGGTGACATCACTGATCTCTTACATTTTGTACCCCATTTTTATGATGAATTAATAATTATCATTAAGCTTTTATAGAGTTGCACCACATGACATTTTATACTGATCTGAAAGAGCTAAATTAATTTTAATACAGAAATAAAAACACGTTTGTTATAGAATAGGTGCATTTAAGTCACTAGATGTATGAACTGCATTTTTAAATGCATTTTTATAGGATAGGACAAAAATAGCATCAACAATATATTATTGACTCATGTCACAGTTTTCAAAGTCTATAATTCACAATGGAATTAATTTTTTGTCACTGGATATACCGGTTAAATAAAAAGTGTCACATTTCATGTTTCATTTAGAGCTGCAACAAAATCGATAATAATAAATAATGAAGATATTCGATAGTGAGTTTGAGTATCGATGAATCACCTCTATGTGCTGTGCATGGAAAATCCTGAGCGTATGATAAACCCATTGGCATTAAACTATACAAGTTTGTTTGAAGTGCATAATTTAAAGCATAAATGTGGAAAAAGGCTTCATAATCCGATTTATCGAAAAATAATCACCTGATTAATCGATTAATCAAAATAACCGCAAGTTGTCACACTAGTTTCATGCTGACCTGGCCAAAAATAACATTGTCTTTTTGTTGGATTGCAAACTGTTTCAAACAACCAGGTCAAAGGTGTTGGGTTTCTTACGAAAAAACAACAAAAACTCAAAAATCCCAACCCATCATGATTTTAAACTGGTTAAACTGGCTTCAGACCGCACACTGCTCCAGTTCAAGGCAAAAATAAAGGCGACACCTTCATTTAAGTGGTTAAGTCTGACTAAAGTTTGAATCCAAAGGTTCTCAAGTGTGCTAAAAGGAGATCAGGGTGGTATTTTCAGACCCTCACATGGGGAAAGTCTAAAAACACTGGCTTCCCACTGAGTAGTCTCTTTAAATAGACTGACAGCATGGCCTCTGCTCTCTCAGCTCTACTAATGATGTCTTCTACCTTGTGGGCGACTGACCAATAACAAGGTCATTGAGGGCTAGCTTGTACCTTCATCCTGGGGGCTGACAGTGCTCAGTCCTACTTTCTTGTCTGAGAAGCAGCAATTACAGTTCCTTGAGAGGCTTGATTGGGTGCTATTCAGGGACACAACCACTAAAGGGACTGAGCTAAGGGGGGGGCGATATAGCAAAAATATCATATGACGATTCATGTTTTTTTCACGATTCTTTGTCATGTTGGTTTTACTATTTTGCAAGTTGTCTGAGCATTACAGCCAAAATAATTTCCCTGTTATAAAGACTAAGCCTTTCAAGGTAACAAAATATAGAAAAAGAATGTCAGATATTTAGGCAAATGTGGGTGAAGATAAAAATCTTTGTCATTATTTTATCTTTGTTATTCAAAAATAAGAACAAAGATACAAATACACATAATATACAAATAAAACAAAACGTGCTTTGTTTTCAGGTACAGTAGGTGTATTTAGCAGGTGCATTCAAGAAATTGAATGAACAAATCTAAAAATAAAAAACTATATAGTTTGATCCCTATTAAACCAACTGTATTAAAGTTTGAAATGTTTAACCGGCAAGGCTTTAAAGCAAATTCAAATAATGTATTTTGTATGTCGCACTGTACAGTATATTGAGAGAGAGGCACCAGAACTGTAACTGATATAATGTGCGCTGTAGCACGATACTACGATATTTCTTCAAAAGTAGATCGTGGAGACATTTTTACAACCATGATCAAAAATCATGATATTGCACACCCCTAGACTAAGCAAATGTTGTTTTTGATGTCAGGGCAACCCTTGAATGCTGTGACTAAACTGCCAAAGTGTCTGCAAAAAAATATACTTAAGAAGTCTGGAAACAAAGTCAGGTTTGAGTTCCTTTCATTTGCCGAACACAAAATATATTGTGAAGAATGCTGGTAACCAAACAGATGATGGTAGCCATTGACTTCCATAGTATGGAAATAAATACTATGAAATTTCTTCTAAACATCATGTTTTAACAGAAGAAACTCATACAGGTTTTGAACAGCAAATGATAACAGAAGTAAATGATATGATGGCAATTTTCATTTTTGGGTGAACTATCCCTTTAAATTTCTGTCTTTTCTCACACAAACATATCTTTCAGCTTAAGAAGATTTAAAATATGAAACATGGTCACATGAAGTACTTTAGAGATACTTTTGTGTCGTTTTTGAAGCACAAGTAACAAATTTAGGTTAGAAAAACATTGTTGGAACATTGTTTTGAAATGTATCTATAATGTTGAAATGTCCAGTTCCCTTCCAATGGGATTTCAAACTGAGTCCTCTAGAGGTCGCTATGGGGAACACCAGCGTGACCGGTGTCTGAAGCATACATCTAAACATGACAATAACATTGGCCGGCAACAGCCTGTGACGTCAGCCTTGTTGCATACCATGCTTCAGGCTTAACTGCTGAAAGACCTGAATAAAGGTCAGGGTCTATCCCCTGATGAGGTGGCTGAGATGAATCGCACCACAGATCTTGCTCTCCGTGCTCGGCTGCCTTTAAATCCTTCATTCCACAAAGCTCCAGGTCTGAGGCCAAACAGCAAAGGGCTCCTGGTAGTGTTGTCACAGTACCAAAATTTCAGCATTCGGTACCGATACCAGTGAAAATCCACGGTTCTCGGTAACTATTTCGGTACCAAAGCAAAACACAAAAATATGCTAATAAAAAAAACACACTTTTTATCACTAAAAATAAAACCAATGACATTCTTTATACTTATTTACAATTGTGTTTAAAGTTTTTCTACAAGTAATATAATTATGAAAAACAGTAAACAAGTTTCACCCAAATTTAATTTGTCTTTTAATTAATGAAATTTAAACACATTTTATTTTTTTGTTAAATGAAGGGGATTTGCTAATTAAAACATGGAAGAAATATTGTGTGATTTATTTCTTTAAAAAATAAAGTTTTATTAATTTTTTCAACAGTAGTAGCAGTATCACATACATTCTACTAAATAATAGTAATATTTCTAACACAATGCCTTTATGTAAAAATGAACTTTTATTTTGACGGGTTGCAGTGTTTCCCACAGCCTTACACTCTATTTGTGGCGGCACTCCCCCGCCCCCATATATACATATATATGCAAATTCATTTTCTGCCAGCAGGAGGCGCTTTAAGAGCGGGAGAGATACAGGATTCTCCGGTAACGGCTGCAAAGCAGCGTTGAGCTCACACACACTGCCTTATCAAGCATTACATGCAAAATGAAATGAAAATTAAATAGAAAATTTTCTAAATACAGTCGGGTTACTTCTGAAATACAGTGTTATAAAAACACCCGCATCGGTTTTTGAAACGTGCAGTGCTCATGGTTTTTCAATGAAGTCAAAGCCTTTTGGAAAATCTATTTGTGGCGGTCAGTTTTGATATTGTGGGGGCCCGCCACAAATAAATCAATGTGTGGGAAACCCTGGGTTGCCGTGAATACCTTTAAATTTACACTGGTTTTACTCAAATGAAATGGTAAAATGCTTGTGAAGTGACTCAGAACAGTTCTGGTGATGTTGTTTATGTATTTATGTCCTCATTGAGATGGCAGATGCTGAAATTACTGCAAGCGTCACGCGTTTCAGTCTATGTAGTAAACAAAACTGCACATCTCTGCCATTCATTAATTCGCATCTGCTGCTGCAGAACATGCAGGATTTATATTTCAACCAAATTTTGCGGCTTAACATTTACAGATACTGGTCCATATGGAGATTTGGAGATTTGATTTGATTAATTTATGCTAACTTTGACAAATTCCATGACTGTCCATATTAAAATGTAAGTTTCATTTTCATGACTGGATTTTGAGATTCCATCCGCGTTTTCTGCTTCGCGGAAATCATAGCGATGTATGCGTCAAGAACCAAGTTGACCAGGTACTCGAGCCATCTACTCACCACCCTCTCTTCCTCCCCTTAATTCCCCTAAAAAGCTTCCCTCTTGACTGAGGTTAGGTAGGAGCCTACTGTGCTTGCATAACAGTCTCTTATGCTGGACCTATGAAGTTTTGGCTAGTTTCTATGTCTCATAGAACTTCCTGCTGATGGCCTGGACCCCAGTGCTCTTCGGACTTCGCCTCCAACTTAGCGCCTCCTTCTGGTCGAGCTGAGAAGTGCTCCCCTCACTGTGAGGGTTAGCTGTGAGTCACTCCCAGTATATGCTGTAAGGGCCCTCACTTTGAGCCTGCTGCTCCTGACTGAGTGTCTGTGGACTTCTCTCATCCGCTTGTTTGGGCTCCATTAGCCGCTTTTCCACTGTAGGGCCAGTGCAAGCCAGTGCTTTAAATGGGCTGAGCGGGGCTAATAGCCTCGGACCTGTAGCACAGAGGCCAAAATAGTGGCACTAAAACCCGCCCGTTACATGCCTCTCAGGCACTAAAACCAGCCCTTTACACGCCTCTCAGGAACAGCGTCATGCAACCCCATCATTTCACCAACAAACAGAAATGATCAGAAATCTAATAAGAAATAAGTCACTGGGACTAGCGCGATCACAAAGCGAACATGATAAAAGCGGCCATTTGTTTGCATGCTTTGTTAAATATTTAAATCCAAAAGCATCGATGTTTTACTATAATTGGCCTAAGTGATATACTGTTCATAATGAATAAATTTATCAGGATTGAAAATTAGTCACACAGAAATAAAGCGTTATGAACATAGCCTGCTTATTCAGTCGAGTCTGTTTCTGTTCATTTGTATTCACAGTAGCCTATATATACACATCACATTTAGAAATAATGATAATTTCTATATTTTTATTAAAGCTCCCGAACAAAAACCATTATTATATTTTTATGACATAGACTATGCGGAGCTAAACTCTTGAGACGAGGCGAGACTTATGACAGATAAAATATGTAACTAAATAAATACATGGTTGTGATAGAGAATAAGTGGTCACATTTACCATGTTTACTATGGTAACGTTAATGCCTAGCGTGCATAGGTTATTAGGCCTCTCTCCACCACCCTTTTGAGCCACTTTCCTTGTGGGTCGAGCTTAACAGTGCCCTTGGAGGTTTCATATGAAGACACCCCTCTCGATCTGAGCATCCGAGTTCTCCTTCTATTTTTGAAGTTGGGCCTCCGCTCTTTTGAGCACCCTGGATAGCAATCATGCCAGTTGGGTGAGTCATCTCCTGCCTCCCTGGCGGCTTGCTTGTTTAGTGAGCTACCTAAGCTCCCATGAAGGGCCTCTTGCAAGCCTGCCACTCCCTTTTGGTTATCTGTGAGCAGATGCTTCGTAGTCTGTTCTGAGAGCGTGCCACAGGTAACAGGTAAGTTCTTTTAGGGTATGCAGCTCAGGCCCTTGGCCGAAGGAGATAATGTCACTGACAGCCGTCAAGATGTCCTTGGGGCAACTCCCATGGCTATGGTAGAGTTGGTACTTAGTACTCGCCGTCGTTTCTGGCATGCACTCCCCTCAGCATGGCGGCATGGGTATACCATTCCCCACAGTGACCTCTAGAGGACGCAGTTTAAAGTTCCCTCGGAAGGGAACGTCTCAGGTTACGTATGTAACCTGAGCTCCCTGAGAAGAGAATGAGACACTGCGTCCTCTAGTTCCTTTGCCAAGCTTCGGACGTAAGCTTCAGACGAAGAAGTGGATGACGTGTTCTCTTGGCACCCTTTTATACAGTGGTGGCACCAGGTGATGACGTCACAGACTGTTGCTGCCCAATGGTAATGTCGTGTTTAGATGTATGCTTCAGACACTGGTAACTCTGAAGGCGTTCCCCATAGTGACCTCAAGAGGACTCAGTGTCTCGTTCCCTTCTCAGGGAACCATAGTTACATACGTAATCTGAGACGCTTTCTTGTCATGGTTATAACGTTATTTAAAGGTTATGGAAATGTTTCTTACATTGTTCTAATAACTTTAAATATTTCATTATTTGAATGTTTATTTTTAATATTCTAAGAGCGTTAAAATGTTTTCGTGTTGTGATAATAACATTATTTAAAGGTTACAAAATAACATCATTAGGATGTCCCAAGAATGTTGTTAAAACGTTTCATAAACATTACTTTACTTTAAGAATGTTTTGTCTTAAAATTTATATAACTTTATTACGGAGAACCGCACATGACGTGAGAAAAAATAAATAAATTGTGCACCAGATTTACTAATTTGTTCCCTCGATGTACTAAAACGTGTATACGATCACTTTTTTTAAAAAATCAATTTGCTAATTTTTTCCCTTGATTTGCTACATCATGCGCACAATTTACTAATTTGTTCTCTCGATTTATAAATCGCATGCACGATTTGGTAAATCGAGGAAATGAATCAGTAAATCGTGCGATTTAGCCTACTATTTTTTTCCTGCATGCCATGTACGGCGCTCCGTACTTTATTAAAAAGATGTTAGTGAAAGTTGTGAGAATGTTAGCTGGTAGTCACTATTTATTTTAACTGCATGAACGAAAGAAAATAAATATCTAGAAACAATTTTCACTCGGAAATTGCCAGTACATTTCACAATTAAATACACAAGTAACTAAAATTTTGAATTTTTGAAAGTTTACAACTTCTTTAGTATACGTTCCTCAACATTTCTGCTTGTGTGACCCACAGATTGAAGAAAGCTTGGAGAAACAGGTTTGGAATGACACAAGGGACAGTAAATAATAAAAAAAATGTAAATTTTTGGGTGAACTATTCTTTTACAATATTGAGAAAAATCAAACAACTCAAGATTGAAGTTTATATTTGTGAATGCAGGCTGTGTTTTGTAACTAGGCCTACTGTGGCCACTGCTGAGGTAGAGCTTTTAGTCTACGAGTTTTATTTATTCATTGGCGTGTGATGCATTAGAGACCAGCTAATGGTGGCATGTCTGTACCTCAGTGCTATTTCCAGCAGGTTACAGCGGTTGTGTCTTTCCATCATAACCCAACATCACATCACACACTCCATTTAACACAGACTTTAATGTGTCTTATGTAGGTCAAAGCAGTTGAACGCAAATTTAAAGACTTTCGTAAAAGATCTCCCTCCCTCTCCCGCCGCCCCACACAGCCTAATTTCTGCAGTTTCTGGAGGTTTCTGAAATTACACCTTGTTTTTTTATCTTCCCCATCAGCATTAATTGCAATCAAGGGCAGCGCTACACATAATCAACATCTGATTACTCATGTCTGGATTATAGAGAAAAATACCCTACAAACATCCAGTATAATCTAGAGTGTTTTAGTTCATTCACTCCATTTCCCGTTCAACCTCATCAACCTTTAGTTATTAGGATACATCCGGAGAATTTTATCAGTGCAATCCAAACATTCTACTGATAAGATGCAAATAAAATAAAATCATTAAACAATATGACTGCTAATTACAACTGCCTTTATTACACTGATGACTTTCATAATTTCTACTTTGCTTAGAAATTATTACTTAATACTTAATATTATTACTTAGTACTTACTGTATGATTACATTATTACATTAATGTTATTACTAATTATCGGAGAACATGCACCACAAGGGTAAAATATAAAAACATAAGCTTATGTTTTCATAACCATGTTAACATAGCCTAGGTTTCACTCAAAAAAAAAAAAAAAAAAAAAATAATAATCATAATAATATTTTGCATGCAAAACCATTAAGATTTTTTTTCTGTTGTGACAGACAATTTAATGACAAATTAACACAGCTTCTCTAAATTCTCATTACCACCATGCTTTTTTTTTACATTTATAAATGTTTTTTTTTATTTAATAGTAATGAGAATTGTGCTTAGAGAAAAATAATTGTTAAATTAATTAAAATGTTAAAATTATTAAATGAAATTAAATTAAACAAATAAAATTATTAAAATAATGTCCCAGACATTGCTACAAATCTTAAAAATATGCTATAATGTTTTAGTTTAAGAAATTAAATTAAATTAAATTAAATTAAATTAAATTAAATTAAATTAAATTAAATTAAATTAAATTAAATTAAATTAAATTAAATTAAATCCAATTCAATTCAATTCTTCTTTCTTTCAGTGTTGGAAAGGGTGAAATATGACCTTGACGAATGCTTGAATATTCTTGAACAGTTTTCAAATATGACTTATTAGCAAAGAATTTCTCAACAGTGTCTGTTTCTTAATGTTTTGTTGACAATATAGGTTCAGATAAGATGCTCTGACACCAAATTCCAGATTTTCCTAGAGAAAAAGGACAGTCTTTCTGTAGCATTAGATTAATATGAGTTTTGCACATGTGCAAGTGCTGATAGAATAATCCTGCAAATACCAGCTCGAGTGTTAAAGCAGAGGATGGATTACTCAAATGTGATGGTTTATAATCTGTCCTGAAAGAGGACAAATGCTAATGGACGTGATCACTGATGGCTGTCTTCAACGTAATGGAAAAAACATCAAGATATTGACCTTTAGCGCTTTAGTATGTCTATTTCTGTCCTGATATCCTCTGAGGTTATTGACTGAATGATGGTCAATACAGACCAACTCTGGGCTGCAAAAATTAACACATGGCCGTTTGGTTTAGAAGAATGCTAATGCAGCTCCAAGTGTAGATAAGAGTAAATGCATGTAGGCGAACACTCAATTAAAACATTAGTGGAGGTGGAATTATGAGCTATAAACACCTTGTTCCTCTCGGAGAGGTCAATCACCTGCTCTGGTCCCACTGTGTGGTTTGACATTGTTTGAATCTGATTCTCCACTGAGACTCCATCTAAAGCAATCACAGCGAGTAATGATTTTTAAAGAAACAGTTCATCTAAAAATTAAAAACCATTTACTGATGTCTTTCCAAACCTGTATACATTTGTCTTCTGAAATAAATAAAACAAAATATTTCATTTCCATGCTGCTTTTTTTTCTATCCAATATAAATATATAGGCTGTCAAGCTCAAAAAGGACTGAAAGGGCACAATAAAAGTACCTTTAATGCAGCACGCAACTACTTCAAAAGTATTTCTATTGATTCTTTTGTCCTTTTTAGAACGTAACATCAACTTGTCTATAGAGCGGCAAGATTCAGGAAAAATTAAGAATTGTGATTTTGTTGTTTAAAATAGAAATCACATTTCTCCCAAAATTATGAATACACACCTTAACAAAACAGCATGTTTACTAAAGGTTCTGACACAATGTTATTTTTTCAGTAGTCCATTAAAAAAAAAACTGGGGGAGGTGTGCCCGAAGCGTGAATAAGGGAAAACAACTAATGATTCCTAACACCGCGTCTACACCGGATGCAAGCGGCGCAGCGCGGCTTGACAAAATACTATAGAACCACTGATCTACAGTATAATAGAGATTCATTATATATAGATCAGTCAGTAGAACTCATTATAATCAGTGCTGTTGTCTACACTGGATGCGGCGTGGCATGACACCACAAATCCCAGACAGTAAACTGGTGCCGCATTCTATTTATGACACAAATTTCAAATTATTTTCAACGGTCCTTTTGTTGTGTCCAGTGTAGACAATCTTTAGCTGATGCGCCGCGGCGCCACACAACAACTTTCACGTCCGGTGTAGACACTGTGTACGGAAAGATGATTAAGGATGATGGCGAATGATTTGCAGATCCTCAGTACCACTGACAAACATATAATCTTGTAAAATGTGTGGTAAGTACTGCCGGTCCATAGTCTAAACAGAGTATGTGTGATCGCGAATCTCGAAAGTGATAGTGAAACTAAAACGCAATCGTGCATTCAAAAAGGGGGGGGGGGGATATCACGATGCCGACACAACATCATGATGTCTATCAGCCATGGCATCGTCTATCTGCCCACCCCTATTGTCAACTTGTCAACACTTACTGGCAAAACAATGTAATTTATGCATTCTTTTTTTTTATGAAGTGTCAAGTCATGTTATAGAAATTTATTTACTCTATTTTGATTGCTAGACATCATTTCAATCCAAACTTTTTGAATCAAGATAACCCTAATTTTAATGAATAATCATGCAGACTGAAACATTTTCTTATAAAACATACTCCACTAAACTTTGTTTTATTTGCCAGCTTGAAAAATGCTACTTCTTATCCAGTGTGTAAAAGAGCAGCTTGAACATTCTACTAAATATCACTTTTTGTATTTCTCAGAAGAAAGTCAGTCATGTTGGTTTTGGACAATATGTGGATGAGCAAATGCACTTTAATTTTGAGTGAACTATACCTTTAACTCAAAATAAGGTCAAACGGATAGTTGACGTCAGGGTTTAATGATCTAACAATCAATTTCATCAGTCATGAGTCATTTTTGGTTTGCAAGCTCAAGCTAGTTAGAAGCCAAAACTGCTTGATAACAACAATGCTGATGATAACATGGGGGTGTTTTCCCTCATTTCCTATTATAAATAAGTCACCTAAATACTGTTACTAAAGCATTACAAAGTGATAGTTTGTTATATAATAGCTCTCTATACCATCATTAACTGATTTAACCCTGTGTAAAGGCCTTTTTGGTGAGCTGCTAGTTGTAATGATTCAATTAGAGATTCTTACAATGCAAAAGACAATCTTAATTTGTTTTAAAAAGTGATCTAAGAATATCAGTTTGGAAATCTGGGACATTAAAAGAGATCTACAGCCCTCCTTTTATTTAAAGGGATAGTTACTCCCTAAGATCATTTATTCACGCTCATGTCATTACAATCCGTCTTTCATCTTAGGAACACGAATAAAGATATTTCGAATATTTTAACCACTTTATCCAAACAGTGAAAGTCAATGGAATCCAAAATAATACTGACAATTTCCATGGACATTTTTCAACATATCTTTATTTGTGTTCCACAGGAAAAAAATCAAACAGGTTTGTTATGACATGAGAGTGAGTAAATAACCCGGACACACACACACACACACACACACACACACACACACACACACACACACACACACACACACACACACACAAAACTTGTGTGAGATACCCCCTTGCTAAAATTCACAAGTCAATGGCCCCGTCTATTAACCTATCACACAGTTATTTTAGGTGTATCAAGGTCAAATCCATGAAACCTTGACCAAGTACTATAAAAATTTGCAAACATAACACAAATCACGTTTGCTCTGTCAATGATTAGATGTCCCATTTACACACACCTCCAACAAATCAAAACATACAGTCACGGCTGACAGTAAATCCTGGAGGAATCACTTGGGTGGAAACTGGATTCAAAATGCATTGAAGTTACAACTACGCATGGACCGATTCAGCTCATTCATTGTTCCTGACATTGTTTCCCCTTGTCAATTCCTTCAAAACGAGTTTGTGTGCAAACAATAGTAGTGAAAAGCGAAGGGTGCGATAAGCTGCATTTTGAAACAAGTTCTGATAAAATCAGCTGCAGAGAAAATCAAAAGCGTTTCTCAATCCTGTGAATCGTATGCAAAAACACTGAGGGGAAACGCAGCTGCCGAGCCCCCTCTTATTCCTCTGATAGGCTGAAATGGCATCTGGTGATGTTTTATCATTCAGCCAGCTCAAAAGCAGAATTTAACCTCATGTATCTCCACGCCTTTAAAAAACATCTCCCTGCTGCAGAAACGCAAGCGTCAAACTAGAGTTCAACTAACTTAAGAACAGGATTCATATTATTCCTTGGGAAGGGAGTGATTTATACTCCTCTTTTCTTGAACTGGTTGGGGTTTTAATGAATGTCCCTATTATTACAACTGGTTATTTCACCCTGAACTCAAATAAATATCACCATACCAATTAGAGACTAAAAGGGTTTACAGACTGATCTGACAGATGAAAATGATAAATGTAACTTTGTTCTGTAGATCTCTGGAAAATCATCTACTGCGGTGTATGAATTAAACAATGGATTTCAAGGGGTTAAAAAGATTTTCGATTCTTGTATTTTCAAAGAAATTTTAAACATCAACAACAACAAACTAAATTATTTAATGTAATCATATATATATATATATATATATATATATATATATATATATATATATATATATATATATATATATATAATAGTGATAATATTATTGCACTTTATTTAGTTTTAAAATTAAATAAATAATAATAAACAAAATAATAAAGTGTGATAATACTTATATATTTTAAAATAAAAAGGGAGTATTACATACAAACAATTATTTTGTAGTAAACTTAAAAATAAAATTCTAATATTTCTTTTTGTTTCCTTTTCTGTCTTTTTTTTTATATGAATTTTCATCATTTTCAACCTTAAAATCAGCATTTTCTTTATTTTGCGGGTTGCAAAGTTAGTACATGCACTGCTGGTGTTGTGCTGAATTCTACACCCCTGCCAGATTATGCACCCCCTCATTAAAATCTCTACCTGATTGACTAATCCCAACCCCACCCCTTATCCTAACCCCACACCTACTCCTAAATTTACCAATATTAAGGGATGCATAATCTGGCAGGGAACAAATTTCGGCACTACACTGGGTTTAACGCTTTAAAAATGGCAGCGGGTAACCTAGATTTATGATTTTGAATAGAAATCTCATACAGTACAGTTTGTCGATCTAAAATGGCAATTGTGCATTAACAGCTGTCATCGATAACTGGCCGCCAGCAGAATGACAGCCAATGCCATGAGTTGCGCACTTGAAAACAAAGCCCTCTAGACAGTAAGCATGTGCTCACTCTGAATGCGTCTCTCACAGACTGACAAAGGAGTATACTTTATAGGCTTGTGCACTCAACTGTTTGTGAAATGGAGCTTTGTGCTCGTGTATCCTACCTCTCTCATTCGGCACAAATCCAAATATTCCAAAATATTTCCATATTTACGATGTTACGTATCTGAATGCTAATCTATTATTTATTATGTAAATTATAGCCTTTGTACTTCAGTCGCTTTCCAACGGTGACACAGAGGTGGGCGTGCTTATGTTTGGTTAACTGTATTTTATTTTGATAAAGTACTAACTGCGCTGTCAAGATAGCAATGCTGAAACTGATATGTTTTGTGTGTGTGTGTGTGTGTGTGTGTGTGTGTGTGTGTGTGTGTGTGTGTGTGTGTGTGTATGTGTGTACGCGCGCACCGGGGTGATCACGTCAACTGTTTGCTAATACCAGCAGAATCAACTTTAAAGACTTACTGTCTTATTAATAATGCATCACTGTATAAAGGTCTGCTTTTATTGGTGTATATTCACAATGAAAACAAAATATTGTGCTTTTGTAAAATAAAGAAAACAAAAAGGATGTCGCTTTCTGCCACTTGAGTTTCCTTTCTGAAGTGAAACTCAGCGTATATACTAGGGCTGTGTATTGGCAAGAATTTGACAATACGATACGTATCACGATACATGGGTTGCGATACGATATATTGCGATACATTGCGATACTGTAAGCAAGGCGATATATTGGGATATTTCTTATTTTAGGAATAGGATATATTTTTAGGAAAGTTGTCATTAAGAACACACCACCATATGCAAACCTTAGAAACAAATACATAAATAAAAAATTGTTTAACCAGAACACACTGGGATCTGCATTTGCAATAATCAGTCCCTGTAACATTCAACTTTATTGAAGCAATTTTTGTGCAGTATGAGTAAAGGGGGAAAAATTCAAGTGCTTGCAGGATTCTTTAGTTAAATGTATGTATAAAATGTATTTTATAAAAAGACCATATATCTTTTTAGACCCTGCTTTAAAGGTTCACGGTTTAAGTTTACAATTGTGACATATAATGTCATAACATTTTGATCTGAACAAAAAATTGCATCTGCTTAATATCAATGAAAAATAAAGTTCTTTCAGGATTCCTAAAGAAAACAAAGCAATTGTAAAACAATAAAATAAATACAGATGTTGAACATTCTCAGAACCTTTGAACTTGGATTTCACAGGTATTTCAGTTTGTATTTATGTTTCACCTGGAATCACTGAGACCACAACACGAACACTGCCCCAACTGCACAAAACACCCCCATCATGAGAGAAAGCTTCAGCTGCGAAGTGCTCTTCACATGGGACATGGCAAGTGGTGGAACCGAGGTGCCACCCGCGCAGAGGTCCCGGAGCGGACGTTACCACAAAAGCCCAAATGACATCACACTTCACCGAGGCGGGAACTGAAACAATTCTTCCATCCTTCATTACTGGCAGAGTACTATTTTAACGCTAACGATAGTGGCGTGCCTTAATGCTAGTATTTCCTGTCACTGTTCAAGTTCAGAGATGAAGACTGCTATGTAGCGGTTGGGATACGAACTCTTGTATGAATTTTTTTTTAAATATCGATATTCCATTTTTGTGAATCGATACAGTATCGGCAAAAAAAAAAATATTGCGTTATTCATGTGTATCAATATTTTATTACACCCCTATTATATACGCTATGTTATGTGTCACACTGTTTTTTCCCTTGTTTATCTGTAAGCTAAATCAAATATATTGCAAGAATTTGTTCCTTGTATATATACACTGTATATATATATATATATATATAAATCTATAAAAATTATTTTTCCATTTTCGGGTGATTTTGTGATTTTTTCATATTCTGACTTTTTATGTTTCTATTTATTTACTTTAATATTATATTATATTATATTATTTTATATTATATTATATTATATTATATTATATTATATTATATTATATTATATTATATTATATTATATTATATTATATTTTTAATGCAATTAAATACATTGTACATCAATAACTTTTTAATCTAAAGAATTATGAAACAACTCAAGAACCCAATATAAACCTAAAATAGTTCTCTATGAAACAGGGTTCTTTGCTGAAACATGATGCAAAGTGCTTTCATTTAAGCACTCAAAAAATACTTTTATATAATAATACAATGCAATACAATAAAGTATCGATTTTACTCCTACAACTCAAAGTAGATGGAACAGTCTCTGTAGACTGCAGTTTAAACCAGGTTGCCCATTACACCAATCAGCGTTCTCTGCTGAAATGACGATTTGTGGGAAAGCACAGCTGACTTCCCTCTGTACATCAACTCCCCACGGGACGTTACTATCCTCAGCCCCTACCAACCACACACACACCCATGCTGCCGAGGTGCGCCCCTGGTGTGTTTGTTTGCACTCCACACTGGTTGCCAAGGTAAACATAAGCGGGGAGGGCTGGTGAGCACCAGCGCCTCTAGCACAGGGGTGTGTGAAACCCGTCCCTCGCCCCTCTGCATGTGCGCAATGCCACAGGAGATCACTGTATGGAGTACCCCTACTGTCAATGAGAAGGCTTTTATTATAAGCCCTTTTTCAAATCTTTAAGAAATAGTTCACCAAAAAATAAAAATCCTGTCATGTACTCAACCTCAAGTTGTTCCAAACCTGTGTGAGTTTCAAAAGAGAGTGTTTTGAAGAATGTTGGTAACCAAAGAGTTTTATTTATTTTTATACTATGGAAGTCAATGGCTACCGACAACTGTTTGATTACCAGCATTCTTCAAGACGATGGTCTTTTGTGTTCAACAGAAGAAATAAACTCATACAGGTTTGGAACAACATGAAAGTGAGTAAATAATGACAGAATATACATTTTCAGACAATCTATTTCCTTATCTGATGGTTTTTAATCGTATTTCTTGACATTAGCGCTGTTGCTAACTTGCGTACAGGCTCTTTGAATATTAGCTGGCCAGAACTTGGCACAACTGGCTGGATTTCTTCCTCCTCACAATTCACCTCTTGTATGTTTACATTTTCTTTCTTCCCTTAGCTTTCTTCCGACATGAGGAGCAGAGAACAGACTTGTTTACCCTTCATGAAGCACAGTCAGGCGTTAAGTACAGACTTGATCTGAGTGTTTATGTACCTTTGAATATCTAGTGGGGCCAATTACAGCTCAGGATGGCTCAATCTCTGAGGAAGCGTTCTCCGGCACGGCACGAGGATCTCTATTTCCAGATGGCACAACATGAAGGGAACGCTGTGATCTGTTTAGTTTCTTCGAATCAGTGACCAATTTTGTATCACACTTATGCTCAATTTCACTTGCTAAATAAGAGTCATGGAAAACTTTACGACTAGATTGTATGAGCAGAATCTATGGGTCAGATTTACTAAACAGGGCAAATTAGCATTAGAGTGCAATTCCTTAAAAGTGCCAATGGGAAGGGAAAATTCTGCGGGTGACTTATTGACAAGGCGCACATTACCAGTGAATTGATAAGTGCAAATCTTTGTAAATCGCGTTGCATGATTCATTTCAATACTCTCTTCCCATAAATTTATCGATAGAAAGGGAAACTCCAACAAATGCATGTTCAATAAGCTGAGTCGCAAAAAAAAAAAAACTGAGTCCACGCCTTTTCAGCACTAATTTCCTACTGCATGTCTTTAATAAATCCTGACAGTAGTTTTTTTAATGCCAAATGAGAGTTTGTGCTCGTGCAAGCTGATAGTAAATCTGTCCTAAAGTCTAAAATAGCTAGTTAACAAACCACTAGCATAAAACGTTGCGCAAAATATGTTACCGTAATGTAGCATCACTAGCTAGTCCAAAACGTAGAGCTGTAGCACTCATTGGGTCAAATTTAACAATTTCACTTATTAAACAGAGTCTAGCGACGGAAATCATTATGACTAGCTTCTATTGGCAGAATCAAAACTTAAAACTATCATAAAGCACTAGCATGAGGAATTTTAAATTTACATACCTGAGTAAAACATGCAATGTAGCGCACAAGTTCACATCACTCATTGGGTCTAATTATTTCACAATATTAAATCATTGTAACTATTTTTAGACACCAAGCTAACTAGCATAAAATGTTGAGCGGTTTAATTAGAAATTTCACTTATAGGTTTTAGTCATGGAAATCTTGCAAAAATAGGTCAGATATTTTTAAACAGTTAGCTAACATAAAGCAGTTGCAAAAATATGATGAGAGCATAAATTTTACTATAATTTATAATTTATGCTCTAATCTGTATGCTAGTGAAATGTTCAGATCTTACTGGATCTAAAACTTATTGGATCTAACGTAGCCACTTCACTTGCAAAATTAGCTTCATGGAAATCACAACTAGGTTGTATGCACAAACAAAACAACTAGCTAGCATAAAACAGTAGCATGAAACATGTGTTTACAAACTTGTGTTTACGTAAAATATCTTGCGGCATTAACATAATGGACTAGCATATAACATGCATGTTACAAAAAGATTGAGCAGTAACACTTATTGGGTCTATTTTAATTGGGTCTAATTTCGTTTATTTTACTTGCCAAATTAGCCAATAAAAATTTAAATATTTGCAATTGTATGTAACGATAAAGAGCCTAAAACAGTGAGGTAGCATAACATCCTAGCATATTTTCATAAATATGTTGTGTACATAAGTGTTAGCATAACACACATGCTACAAAACATTTAGCTAGCCGTAGCACATGGGTCTAGTTTAACAGTTTCACTAGCTAAATTAGCTTTTAGGAAATGTAGTTTTGTGACCAGGTACATGCAGATACAGAACCTAAAACAGCTACCTATCACAAACCACAAGCATGAAACATTTGTTTACCTTAGTAAAATATGTTTTAGACATTTATGTAATAGACTAGCAGTTAGCACAAGTTGCAGTGTTTACAGCAGTAAGAGATTAAATCAATCTTTTTTGTTTTCGGGTCCCTTTTCCAGTTCTACCTGTTATTTCCCGTTCTCTTTCCATTATCTTAAATGTCCTATATATTTTTCCCCATCTTTCTCTGTACTTTGCTGTGTCATTCTTTAACAAGCCCCCCATGAGTGTGTGCAGAATAGCATGCACTCTTTTAACATAGTCACACTGCAGCCTCAGAGGAGGGAAAGTAGGGCAGGATGTCTTCCATGCTCCAATCAAGGCTAGGAGAACTTGAACAGCAGCCTGGAGAATCTGATGCCATATAGACTTGATGTGGGGAGGAGGAATAATCTAGAAGCTTCCACTGTAAATTACAGACTGTGTCAATCATGGCTTTCTAAATCAGGTAAAAAGGATAATTCAAGTGGTTTAGAAAATATACAGAAAGAGAAAGAAATCCTCCTGCCAGACCATATATTTACAAACTTGTACATGCAAACAAGTGAATGCTAGGTGACGGTTTACCACATTTATTTCTTATGAAAATTAATTTTTTTTTTTACCACAAATAAAACCAAAACTAAACATGGTAACCACAAATTAACCATGGGGTTGCTACACTAACCCCAGTTAAACTGAGGTATCTGTAGTTAAACTGTGGAATACAAATAGTAATCAATACACCAAAAAACCATGGTAACTATACTTAATAAATAAAATATAATAAAACCATGGTTAATTTTCATAAGGGATGTACCAGTGTTTGTCTGGTTAGCATTAGCGGTTAGCACTAGCGTTAAGCACATTCTGGTAAATGCCACAACTAAACTGTTTTAGGCCCAAAAAGTATATTTTTCCATTGACAAATTTCTGTTGTCACATGAGCAAAGATGGCAGATTTAAATCTCTAAAAAAGCGATCATGAAATGTAGGGGAAAAAAACAGCAAGTTTAGTTGTGTGTGCGCACAAACGCTTAGCTGAGCAAACATGCCATTAGCTACTTTACTCAATGGAAAACAAATACAGCATGACTGATGTATTAAACTCCTAAAGTCAAAGATTAGCACACTTTTAAAGCGCACAACCTGTGTTTATTACATTACATTTATGTACAAAAGCATAAATGTATAAAACATGCTCCAGGACAGATGAAATCAGTTGCTGCACTTTCTTTTTAAACATATCATGCTGGTATTGAGTTGATTTCTTTTCCTACAGGGAAGCTGAGAAACTGTGTAATTTCTACGGGTTTAGTATGAGATGAATGAAGGATGACAGAGGCAGAAAACTATTATGTTTGAATTCCAGGGTGGGAGAGAAGTCGTGTTCGCATCTGCCCACTTACTGCAGCACAGTAAGGTGATCTCACAAACTTCATCCAGTCTAGAGTAATGGAATATTACTGCACAATCAATATGAACATAATTCTGCACAGGCTATTTCTTCTGATCATATGGTTTGATGCTAACCAGCAGATGACCATATAGCCTAAGTATCAGTATAGTGTGCTTTCCGTGGCCTGTAAATGTTGAATAACAAGTGACTGATATATTTAAAGACATTCTCATCCGCCATATTCCCCGGCAATACTCTTTGTATTGCAGAAAAAGTAGACAGTCAGGTCTTAACATATTGGATTAGGTGTAAAGGTATTAACCAGGATGCTTTTAATGAATTAAGGCAGGCGGTTCCACAACAAACATCTTCACAGATCTTTGGCCTCCGCTTAGATGTTGTCAAACACTGGAAGAGGGAACTTAAGGACATTCTATTACACTCCAAAATCAACACCAGACCAAACAAAACTGAAACATGTTATTTGCCTTTAGAATTAACATTATCCTAACATTTAAAACTTTGAAGAAACCAGAACTGGACATTTAAATGTTAGTTTTAAGGTTTTGCTTAAAACTTGGGCTAAAATAGGCATTTAAAATGTATAGTCTTTGGAAAACCGATCAAAATACTGATGACTCAATCCTGCACTCATTGGCCTGTCCATATTTTTGTTCAATAAAATGCTGTCTGGAATGAATTTGAAACCTCGCACCACCTGACATTGACTAGAAGTAGCAAATTATGGTCGACTACAGTACCTAAAGGATATTTGCTATTGGCTAAAACATCCCAGCTTATAACACAATATATAATGCATCTGTGATGATGTCGGCCAGTGAATGTGTTTGAATACACAATCTTGGAGAAAAAGTTCTAGTCATGTAGCGATTTAGAAAGCCAACTTTCATTAAAAGCCCATCTTGTCAGGTGTGAAATACCCCGTTAAGGGTTAACATGCATATTAATAAATTGACAAAGCAAAGGTTTTTTTGTGCTTGATGTCAACATGTAATAACAGACCTTTCATGACCTGAGAAATAAACAGCATTCAGTTTTACACAACCCTGCAAGCTGTTGGCATATTAAGCATAATCACAGTTAGCCTGTGCATGTAAATGCACTCATTATTAGCCATTTTCTTTCAATTTTTGCTATTGGTCAATATTAAAAGATGAAAATACGAGGTCTAATATTTTCTAAAACAGTGTAGGCTACTTTTCATCAATATCAGGCTGCAAAAAAAGTTTTTATAGCTTTATAATGTTTTTTTTTTTTTTTATATATAACAGATAAAAGTACAAATTATTAACATTGGCCATAATGTGAAAATAATCTTTACCAGCAAGAATGTCTACAGTTCTACATAAATGCATCCCTAAGCACTACAGTAATGGTTTATAAAAAGAGTTAACAACATTTTTTTTTTTAAATGAAAAAAAAAAAAAAAAAAGCCCACTTGCATGTAAATGTATTGCTAGAAACAACCTGGCCATATTTCAAGCTTTCAAGCATGAGCCAAGCATGAGTAATCAGCAGTTCCTATTGGATATCCTAGTGGATGAGAGGCTAAATATGAAGAGTTTGGCACTACTGGAATGTATCAGCTCCAAGCAAATTAACACAGAGCTCTGCCGAAAATGTTGCCTTAATGCTAAAACAAAACTGACAATCTTGTTACCTTGAAGTCAGTCTGAAACAGCATTCCAAAAGAGTTATATGTTCATAACATGATATATTTCCAAGGGAAACTATTAACGTTGTCAACGTACTATATTTAACATACTACATTTGATTTATTATTTCGATTTTTTAGCTAATCCACCAAGATCTTAAGTGCTAGTGGAGTACACCATCAGGGCTCGCAAAATTTCAAAATCCCTGGTAGCCCGGGCAGGCGTTCCTCAAGGCTTTGGTAGCCCAAAATTAATTTAACTAGCCTAAATAAAAAAAGACATCGGCTGAACTTTACTGAGGACAAATCAGCATGATAAGCAAAAACTAGTAGCATATCGGGATGTAACGATTCAATAAACTTACGATGCGATAAAATTCACAATACAGATTACACCACACAATTTTTTTTACAATTTATTTATTTTTTACAAAATGAGATTTAAGACAAATTATAAATGAAAAGGTGTCCTTTTATTATTTCTCAGACAAAATACTGCATATTTCTTTGTGAAATTGAAATGTTAAATAATAAAACAAACTTTTTTTAAATTTTAAAACAAATCTCAAATCAAATAAAAAAATATACAACTAAAAGAAATCTCTCCATATAAACAAAGGCTTTGTCTGTACTCTTTAAAATCAGAGGCAACCATTTGTATTACTATCCCAAAAAAAGATGCTAAATACATGTTATGCACTCTCCGACAGCAGGTGGCGCTAATGGAACACCAGGTATTTAAAGGCTGCTGCCCCTTTAAGACCGAATGCATGGATCCAATATAATAATGCACAGGAGATTTCTTTCTCAACTGTATACGTTCACTTAAGACATAACCGACTGTGTTTACGAGAATACTTGCAGACACGATTATTTTGAGATAATTTTGTTTGTATGTGTTCATTCAGAAGCAAGGATACGTGAAAGAGGAATCAATTCTGTGTACGTGCATTGTCTGAAATGCGGCTCTCTGTGCGCGCTTTGAATGAGTGCACGCAAGCTCTGAATGTTCACGAATGGTTAAAAACGCTTGAATGTTTAAATCAGCAAGACTTAAAAAACAAATGCAAACGATCAACTACGATCCGTTTCACCCCTACAAGTGAGTGGACAACGCAAATCAAGTTAGAAATTTTACATCACTATTCAAGATAGCCCATCGGGCAGGGCAGTGAAACATTTTGGTTGCCCGACTGGAAAACACAATAGCCACGGGATGTCAGGCTAGCAATTTTGCAAGCCCTGGCCATCCAACTGCCATTGGTCGAAAAAGCAAATAGCCCCACCCCAAACTGACACTACTGGCTGAGCCAAAGTTGCACACTAAAAAAACAAAGAAATGTTTTGATAGTAGCTACCACAAAGCCACAGTGTTTACTCTCTTCATGGTAATCGACTAACAAATGGCTTAACAAACTTTCAGTAAGTTTTTTCTTTAAAATCCAACAACAGCTCTGTAGCATTAGATATCAGAAACCGTGGTAAAGAGCTCAGCTGCAGAGACAGGAAGTGCCGACTGACCAGCCAACGACCCCTTAAAAAAGAATTCAGCTGTCTGGAGTTCTCACAAAGAGCTATCAGCGAGAAAACCGACACAGTTGGAACGGGAGGGTACGAATAAATTAAGGAACAAACACTGGGCTGTTAGGGCAGCTAGATTCTTGGTTTGCTCTTCCCAATATGTCACTAGAGACTTCTGTCTAAAGCTATCTGAATGTAAACTAGCGGTCGACCGTTTTAATGAGCAGGGTTGAACTATCATTGCATATCTCAAGATATATATCTTTTTTTTCTAATGAAAGAGCAAATAATAATACAAGCAAACTCACATTAGGTTTACACTATTTACACCCTACTGCTGGTGGGAATGCTATGATTTTGGCTGATGTCAGCAGGGTCATGACATAAGAAACACAGTTATGCTATCCTCAGCATCAGATATAGAAACCGAAATAACGTTAAAGCAATAGTTCACCCATAAAATAACATTTGGTGAGAATTTGCTCACCCTCAGGGCATCCAAGATTTAGATGAGTTTGTTTCTTTATCAGTTCCGATTTGGAGATTGTTGATGGAGAAAGCATTATTATGGATTAATATAGCCGGAAGCAACAACAGTTTGCGGTTAAAAAATGTCTTAATATCAGATTTGTTTCATACAAACATGCAGCTTTTCACTTCACAGGATGTTAACTGATGGACTTATTTGTGGATTATTGTGATGTTTTTATCAGCTGTTTGGACTCTCATTCTGACGGCACCCATTCGCTGCAGAGGATGAGCAAGCGATGTAATGCTAAATTTTTCAAAATCTGTTCTGATGAAGAAACAAACTCATCTGCATCTATGCTGCACATGCGAGCACATTTTCGGCAAAATTTCATTTTTTGGGGAACTATTCTTTTAATATAGGCTAGTGTAATTAATAAAAGTTAACATGATATTAATTATGCAAATATTAGTATGAAACCTTTGGATGCTGATTGGTCAATAAAGCATAGCAGCCTTTCATACTTTATTGCTTAAATAATAAAAAATATATATATTACCTATATTATATAGGCCTATGTATTAATAATTGCACATTGAATGTACTTACATTAAATTATATCTCTTGTAAAGTGAACCAAGCTCGAGAAGAACACTATGCCAATTGGAATAATATTACTGTTGTTACTTTTATAGCCTATTAAAATACACAAATGTCTTTTTTTAATATTTCAATTAGCTACTAACTCCAGTATTAACGCATCAGTGTTTAATGTAATACAGCGTATGCTATTATTTGCAAGTCTATACTTTGAATGTCTGACAGCTGCAGGGCTTTTTGCCAATAGGATTCGGTTCAATAATGTTTAAATAAGGGAGGAGGCGAACAGTAGGTGACTTCATATGAAAGTGGGGGTGATATCAACTGCAGATATGAAAAATATAACGGAACAATGCAGCGCTCTAA
Source organism: Cyprinus carpio (assembly GCF_018340385.1). Lineage (NCBI taxonomy): Eukaryota > Metazoa > Chordata > Actinopteri > Cypriniformes > Cyprinidae > Cyprinus > Cyprinus carpio. Next base: position 18,637,406 of record NC_056621.1, on the reverse strand, counting down.
CGTTTTAAAGGATTCGTGCTGGTTAGGGATGGATGGATGGATGCCGGAGAGGAAATTCAATAATCACAGTCACATCCAAACGCAAATAGCCTAATCAATGCTGCTCGTTGTGGTTATTTGCAGCCCATCATTCCATCCCGATTCAAAGCACAGCAGCTGTAATACAGTCATATTATCATATTTCTATCGCTGATTTGTCTTACCTCTGTTGCAGACGCAACTTCAGCCCTCGAAGACCGAAACGTGGCAGGAGATCTAGACGTATCCGAACGACTTCATGTCAGATCTAGAACGGCTCTGTTTGGGTTTGATAGGGTTCCGATCACACCTCAGGAACCGTCAATCATCTAATAAATGGAATGGATCTGTGCGACGCTCCCGTTTGTCCCGAAACAAAGTAACGCTCGCGCTTTATGCCGTCTCAAAATGTGGAAAGGCCGCTCAAAACGCCGTTTTCCAAACGCGATACAGTTGGAAGTTAACCGCGCACACCTGCATCCTCAAGAAGATGGAAAATGATGGAGAGATAAAATAGCGGTCCATAGCATGCCTCAACCGCTGGTGTACAGCTGTGTATTCTGGAGCGCGGACGGCAGGAAATGCCTTTGGAGGAAAGGAGGCGCTTAACCAGTCAGAGTGTAAACGCGTGCGCTGGATTTAACCTCATAAAGCCTGACGTCATGCTGGACAGCAGAACTTTTAGACTTCATTCTTTAGTCTATAATATTAGTGCATATTAAGACTGAGGTTTATACAGAAATCAAACGTTTCATCAATGCTCCTTCGTCCACATTGTATACAAACTAAACATGACATAATGTAACAGAGTGTAAACATGGGGCTTGGAGGTACACTTAATAGTATTAGTTTTGTTTTACTGAACAATATGGATTCATTATTGCATGTATTTCCTTGGACATGCAGCCAACATTATTCTGAATTAATATTCTAATGTCTTTATTATTTATAGACAAAGCGTTGCAATTGTAAGCAGCTTTGTGGCAAGTGTCCCAACAATTAAGTGTCATTAAACTGTATTCAATCATTTCCTCGTTGTTTGCATCAAAAAACGGAGAATCCCAATTTCCATAATCGGATATGTTATGAAAATATTGTTTATTTGCTTGTTTGTTTGTAATTTTTTCCACACTCTGATAAAAGGGTATGAAGACAGTTAGTTAATTCGTTTTTTTTTGTTTGTTTGTTTTGCTTGTGTTGGTTATACAGATTTGTAAATTGTTTCAGAGTACATAAAAAAGTGAATGGCAAAGAATGGACACAATTTCCACAATCTAAAAAAAAGGGTTATGAATACAGTTTGTGTTTATTTAGTTAGTTTGTTAGCTAGCTTAATTAGACAGTCCATTCTTTTGATAATTAGTTATATAGATTTACTAATTGTTTCAGCATGCATTAAAATAAATAAATAAATAAATTAAATTAAATACAAAGAATTGACATGATTTCCTAATGGGTTATGGAAACACTTCCATCCTTTATTTGTTTGCTTGCTTGTTTGTTTGTTTTAATGTTTATTTACAACTCTGGAACTAAATCAGTAGTTGAGTTATCAGCATTAATCATCACTCATTTTCATTTGATATAAATTAACTCAAAGGTATCAATATTTTTTTTAGCATAGGAAATGTCAGCAGGAAAGGGTGAGCTGATTTTCCTGAAGTGACTATAAAACCCATTGTGAAATATCCCTGCCTGGTATTTCTGATTACCCTTATGAGGTGTAAACACTGGAAAAGTGCTTTGCTGCCCTCTAGTGAAACAAGAAGAAATTTTCCATATGAACATTACTATGTTCACAATAGGTATAGAAGTGATAATTGAAAAACATTCATGTATTTGAAACAAAAACAAAAGCACCAATATTTTAATATTAATTTAGGAGTTAAAAAGAAACGAGTGATATGTGGATGCTTGCCATTTATATTAGTAGGAAAATATTTTTTGAATAAAAATGTCAAAAAATATTTCATGTGTTGATCAAAGAAAAGCATTAACAGTAATAAAAAAGGAATGAAGTGTTTTATAAAATATATTTTGCAATTTAACTTGCTCTTGTCCCCCCATACACATTAAATTCAAAACAAATGTACACGTACAATATACATAAATTAAAATACAAGTTAAATTCAAAACACAAATATGCACATACAGTACAAATATTCATAACAAATGTGCACATATGGTATACAAATTCAAAACAAATGTGCACATATTCAAAACCTACACAGGTGCACATATAATACACATTTAAAACAGATGTGCACATAGAGTACAGAAATATACAACCTAAACATTTGTGCATTTACGGTATACAAATTCAAATCACAAATATGCACATTCAGTATACCAATTCAAAAACTACACAAATGTGTACACCATGGACATACCTTTATATTTCAAGAAATAAACATATCCTTAATAAAAAAGGCTACAGTGGTCACCATATGCATTGTATTATAAACACCTCAAAGGGTTAGTTCACCTAAAAATAAAAATTCTGTCATTAATTCCTCACCCTCATGTCTTTCCAAACCCGTAAGACCTCCGTTCATCTTTGTGGGATTTTTTAAGATATTTTTGATGCAATCTGACAGCTCTCTGACCCTCCCATAGACAGCAAGGGTCCTTACACGATCAATGTCCAGAAACGTATCAAGCAGATAAGTAAAATAATCAATTTTGGGGTGAACTATCCCTTTAAGCAATTCTCAAAAGTATTAATGAAGATACAACTGGTAAAAAAGCCGGCTGTCAAATAGCCTGATGTGGGTTTTAACATTTCCACATTTAATTAGCAGTTATTTAAGCAAAGATGTTGAGAAATACAGGGTATGGATTTAAAGGGATAGTTCACCCAAAAATCAAAATTATGTCATTAATGACTCACCCTCATGTCGTTCCAAACCCGTGAGACCTCCGTTCATCTTCGGAACACAGTATATTATGTTTTAGATTTAGTCCGAGAGCTTTCTGTCCCTCCATTGAGAATGTATGTACGGTATACTGTCCACGTCCAGAAAGGTAATAAAAACATCTTCAAAGTAGTCCATGTGACATCAGAGGGTCCGTTAGAATTTTTTGAAGCATCGAAAATACATTTTGGTCCAAAAATATCAAAAACTACGACTTTATTCAGCATTGACTTCTCTCCCGGGTCTGTTAGGAGCATGTTCACAACACTGCAGTTTAGTGATATCCGGTTCGCGAACGAATCACTCGATGTAACCGGATCTTCTTGAACCAGTTCACCAAATCGAACTGAATCGTTTGAAACGGTTCGTGTCAACAATAAGCATTAATCCACAAATGACTTAAGCTGTTAACTTCTTTAACATGGCTGACACTCCCTCTGAGTTCAAATAAACCAATATCCCGGAGTAATTCATTTACTCAAACAGTACACTGACTGAACCGAGCCAGATAACGAACGAAACATTGACTCGTTCTCGAGTCAAGAACCGGTTGCATCGGTTTTCGGCTCACTGGTAGTGATGGGAAGTTCTGTTCTTCTCCGCGAACCGGTTCTTTCGGACAGTTTGATTCAATAAACCTTGCCGAAAACGGTTCACCAGTTCTTTTGCGCTCGACGTAATGACTTCATTGGCGATGATTGCCCTTGATTCAACCCTTCGGTTTACCCGCGCTCATAACATTAGCACAGAATCGGTTCAGAATCAATCACCAAAAGTACCAGTTCGGTTCAGACGCGCTGTGTGTCAGTCTGAATCACGTACGCGCAGTATCATCAGCTCCTCGGTTCTCGAACCGGACGCGTCCGACAGAAACGGTTCTTGACTCGAGAACGAGTCAATGTTTCGTTCGTTATCTGGCTCGGTTCAGTCAGTGTACTGTTTGAGTAAATGAATTACTCCGGGATATTGGTTTATTTGAACTCAGAGGGAGTGTCAGCCATGTTAAAAAAGTTAACAGCTTAAGTCATTTGTGGATTAATGCTTATTGTTGACGCGAACCGTTTCAAACGATTCAGTTCGATTTGGTGAACTGGTTCAAGAAGATCCGGTTACATCGAGTGATTCGTTCGTGAACCGGATATCACTAAACTGCAGTGTTGTGAACGCGCTCATAACAGACCCAGGAGAGAAGTCAATGCTGAATAAAGTCGTAGTTTTTGATATTTTTGGACCAAAATGTATTTTCGATGTTTCAAAAAATTCTAACGGACCCTCTGATGTCTCATGGACTACTTTGAAGATGTTTTTATTACCTTTCTGGACATGGACAGTATACCGTACATACATTCTCAATGGAGGGACAGGAAGCTCTCGGACTAAATCTAAAATATCTTATACTGTGTTCCGAAGATGAACGGAGGTCTCACGGGTTTGGAACGACATGAGGGTGAGTCATTAATGACCTAATTTTGATTTTTGGGTGAACTATCCCTTTAAGTTCGAGTAAAGTCTGACTTAATTACTAAATTGAAATGTCTGTCCTTACTGTGGTTAAAAATGTCTCATATTGTGGTAAAGATTTTGGTAAAATCGCCCCCTCCAAGTAGTTTTATCAGAGAGCTGCTATAAAAATTCATGACTTACAGGGTTAGTTCACCCAAAAGTGAAATTTCTGTCATTAATTACTCATCCTCATGTTGTCCCATACCTGTAAGATCTTTGTTCATCTTTGGAACACAAATAAATTAAATATTTAAATATTTTTGATGAAATGCGCAATGTTTCTAAACCACACATAGGCAGCAACGTCATTCCACCTTTCGAGGTCCAGAAAGGTATTAAAGACATCGATAAAATAGTCAACGTGACTACAGCGGTTCAACCTTAATATTATGAAGCGTCAAGAATACTTCTGTGTGCAAAAACAAAACAAAAATAACAACTTTATTTAACAGTTTGAACTGTTGACATACGCAGTTGAATGCAGTTCAGAGCTTCTGTGTACTTACACCAGAACATGGACTCATTATTTGCTGGCTCCTCCTTCAGCATCACACACACATTGGCCAATACTGAGCCCGAGTTCTGATGTAAACAATGAAAGCTCTGCAACGAAAATAGCATAGCAGTATGACAGGAGACAGAATAATTTGTTGAATAAAGTGGTTATTTTTGCGCACAAAAAGTATTCTTGTCGCTTCATAACATTAAGTTTGAACCACTGTAGTCATGTTGACTATTTTAAGGGTTTGGAACGACATGAGGGTGAGTACTTAATGACAGAAATTTCATTTTTGGGTGAACAAACCCTTTAATACTTTGATCTTTTGATGTGGCAAAGAACTATAATAATTCCATTATTCCTGTAATTTATTTAATACAACATGCATAACTAGATTAAAACAACTGTATGTAGGTATGATTTTTTTTTCTTCTTAAAATAACACTTTCAAATAATTCTGATACACTGACTTCTAATAAGATGAATGGCTTCTGTTTTATGCTCCCCTCTTAAACATCTGTTGTAGGAGTAACGTTAAGTTTGGGGCACTGGTACGAATTTCCGCTGAAAGAGCGGATTGCCTTACGGCTGCTCTTTCGTCTGGGTTTTGAAGTTTTATTACAAAAAATTCAGCGAATTCAAATGCTTCTCACTGAATCTGGTGTCTGTTGCGTGAGTGATGTGTGAGCCCAGCTCGCTCGAGCAACTTCATTCACTAGTCCGATCCGATAAATGGTCCGTGCGGCTTTTCTAGCCTAATGATTTCGGCGACCTTTCACATTTCACCAGACATTTTTTATTAACGTTAAGTAATAATTCTCTAAGCAGTTTTGTCTTTCAGTTAATGTTTTAATTTATTAATGCTGGCAAGCAAACGGGAATAGCATATTTATTTACAATCGATCTGATTCTCTGGGGAAGAAAAAAAAACTCACTAAAGGGAATTAAAACTTCGTTTTTTAAATAGTTTTAGGATTTAATTAACGTTTCAGTACACATTACTTAATGTTATAACAGTTATATACATCATAAAATTATATTAACAGTTACTTACCTTTCATAATCATACGGAAGTTCTAAGCGACCATCCATTATAATTTTTTTCCTTTTTGTTTTCTCATTATAACGACTTAATTTTCTCGTTATCTCGACATAACGAAAGTCGTTTTCTCGTTATAACGACTTATTTTTCTCGTTATCTCGACATAACGAAAGTTTGTTTTCTCGTTATAACGACATGAAAGTTTTACTGTTGCTATAGTAACGAACTCAACTTTGACAGGCATCTGATGGACAGCCATGCAGGCGCTCTTACTGTAGCCTATATTTCAGCAAATTTTGCTTCGCCTAGGTAATAATAACGTCTACAATACTGTATAAATAAAGGCTGATCAATCACTGTTGATTTTTTCCAGAGACAGTACAATGAACGTTTTGTTTTTGTAATTAACATGTTTAAATGGCAACACCGCGCCATTAGAGCTGCTTGGATTAAACTCACTTTTAATTTTCCCTTTATATGAAATAAAAATTATATATAATTTGTAAATTGTAGTAGTCATTATGTGGCAGATATCATGTGTGTTATAAGCTTCTGTTTGAAAAGAGCGTTCATGTGTACGTGTAGTGTATGTGTGTGTGTGTAGAAGAGAAGTTAACAATAAAGATTAGTAATAAGGAAAAGAAGCACATCAGCCTACATCGTTAAATCCCGTCCTACTGTAGATAAACAGAACATCTCCGCTTATTAACTACCTAATCATTAAATTAAAATTAAATTTAAATTAATCATGAGCCTAAAAGAAGCACAAATATTATATATATTGGTGCAAACAGAATACAGTGATGTCAACCTTGGTTTTGATAAGCAGTTATTGATGAAACAGAATGCGTTGGTGAAACTCATGCATCTAGCAGGAACTTAATACACAAAATATTCATATTGATTCAAGCATTTAACATTTATGAATTAATTAAATGTCAGTAATAAACAAGACTGCACAAATTATAGCGATCACGAGGAAAGTCCGCGTACAGTAAAGTGGATAGTATACAACACCCCATCAGTTATATTCAGGTCTATAGTGCCACCTGCTGGCGCAGTTTTGTAAATTCTTAGAGAAAATTAAGTCGTTATAATGAGAAAACGAACTTCGTTATGTCGAGATAACGAGAAAATTAAGTCGTTATAACGAGAAAACGAACTTCGTTATGTCGAGATAACTAGAAAATTAAGTCGTTATAACGAGAAAACGACCTTCGTTATGTCGAGATAACGAGAAAATTAAGTCGTTATAACGAGAAAACAAAAAGAAAAAAAATTATAATGCATGGACGCTTAGAACTTCCGTATAATCAGGCAGGCTGGCGCTGATGTGCTGACTGGACAGTTCAAATTTGAACTGGAGTGAAGCGGGAACCATATTTAACCCAACAGTTGGGTTATAACTAAAAATAACCCAACCCCCCAAAAAATGACCCACCAAATTTTAAGATAACCCAACACAGTGACCCAATATGTGTAACTCAACGGTTAGGTTAAAAAAAAAAAAACAACCCAATGTTTTTTTTTTACTGTGTAGTTGAAACAGACATTTGGATTTCATGTAACTGGGCAGCAGGCGTAGCTGAGGGCTGGGTAACTGACTGATGAGGGACAGAAAACGTCTCGGTTACGTATGGTAACCCTCGTTCCCTGAAGGAGGGAACAGAGACGTCACGTCGGTGACCGAGTAATTGGGATATCGCTTTGATAGACCAATCTACTTCAAGTGTAAACTAAACGATCCAATGCACATTGGCATGCAATTATTGCATCCAGCTGCCGCTGATCACAGTGTGAGTATAATAAGGCAGCAGGTGCAATGCATACCAGGTCTTTGCTGAGGAGCCGAGCCGGAAACCCGCCGGCTCAGCCGTGGTACAGCAACCGTGGTGATGGGATGTGACATCTCCGTCCCCTCCTTCAGGGAATGAGGGTTACCATACGTAACCGAGACGTTCCCTTTTCAGTTGGTCACTCTCGACATCACGTCGGTGACCGACTAATTGGGATCCCTACCAAAGCACCATGGGTGCTGCCCCTTCCAGTGCCCTGTGTGAGCCGCCTGCTCCCCTATTAGGTATAGGCCGGGGCTCGGAACAAGCAGTTCCACTCACCATTGTCAAAGCACTACCTCACTGGGTGAGATTGGATAACACTAGGAAAACGTACCCGTTCCACTTGGAACAGGGACGCTGCAGAAGCCCCATCCTTCCCGAAGGAGTTTTCGGAAGCAAATACACATATAGCATCCATTTAGGTGTATATAGAGAAATCTGAGGTGATTCAAACCCTCTTGGGAAGGCAGAAGTCTGCCGGGGAAACACAGGCTCTAAGGCTATACCATGGACTATACGCATACAAGTACCGCTTAGGTCTCATTATGGAACCCAGCCTTCCACGGTTCTCACGGATTCATCATGAAGGCCTGGCGCCGCATGCTCCGCCGTGTCCAGCTGCCTAGGGTAATGGAGGATCTCAACAGGGTCTACATTACGGACACTCTGGAGCAGTTTTAGCAAGCCGACACTTACCAGGGCCTCCCGGTGCCACTACCTATTTGAGGTGAGAACACAGGAGGATACTGGCTCTACACAAAGGCTATAGAATCTAGCGAATGTGTTAGGGGTCGCCCAGCCCGCAGCTCTACAAATATCTGTCAGCGAGGCACCATGAGCCAGCGCCCAGGAGGATGCAACACTTCTAGTTGAGTGAGCTCGCAACCTGAACGGACAGACCACACCCTGTGCCTGATAAGCCAGGGTTATGGCATCCACAATCCAGTGGGCCATCCTCTGCTTAGAGAAGGCATTCCCCTTGTGCCGGCCTCTGTAACAGACAATAGCTGGTCTGAGGTCCTGAAGCTTTGTGTCCGGTCTACGTAGCATCTCAATGCTCGGACGGGACAGAGCAAAGTAAGGGCTGGGTCTGCCTCCTCCAGGGGCAGCACTTGCAGGTTCACCACTTGGTCTTTAGAGGGTGTAGTGGGAACCTTGGGCACATAGCCGGCCGGGGCCTCAGGATTACCTGGAAGTCAGCCGGCCCAAACTCTAGGCACGAATCGTCGGCCGAAAATGCATGCAGGTCCCCTACCCTCTTGATGGAGGCCAGTGCAAGCAGGAGCGGAGTTTTCAATGTAAGAAACTTTAGCTCAACTGAATGCAAAGGCTCAAGTGGGCCCTGCTGTAGTGATTTTAGCACTAGAGTCAGGTCCCAAGTGGGTATAGAGGGGGCAGAGAAGGATTTAACCTCCTGGCCCCTCTAAGGAACCTGATGATGAGGTCATGCTTACTTAAAGACTTCCCATTCATGGGGTCATGGTACGCAGCAATACCAGCAACCTGGACTTTGAGGGTGGAGGGAGACAGCCTTCGCTCCAGCCCTTGCTGCAGAAAGGAAAGCACAACTGCAATCGGGCATCTTCGGGTGTCCTCTTGGCGAGAAGAATACCACTCGACGAACAGGTTCCACTTCAAGGCGTAAGCGTGTCTCATAGATGGTGCTCTTGCCGAAGTGATGGTGTTCACTACCTCCTGGAGTAGGTCACCTAGAACCTCCGCATCCCGTCCAGGGAACAGACATGGAGTTTCCAAAGGTCTGGACACGGGTGCCAAATGGTGCCCCGTCTCTGAGTCAGTAGATCCCTCCTCAGAGGAATCGGCCAAGGAGGGGCTGTCGCGAGGAGCACTAGTTCCGGGAACCAGGTCCGAGTTGGCCAATACGGCACCACTAGCAAGACTTGCTTGTCGTCCTCCCGGACTTTGCACACTGTCTGTGCTAGAAAGGTTAACTGGGGAAACGCATATTTGCGTAGGCCCTGCGGCAAGCTGTGTGCCAGTGCATCCATGCCAAGTGTCCCCTCGGTCAGGGAGTAGAACAACTAGCAGGGAGAGGTCTCTGGAGAAGCAAACAGGTCTACCTGAGTGGCTCCGAACCGTCTCCAAATCAGCTGGACTGTCAGGGGATGGAGTCGCCATTCTCCCGGGAGCATTGCTCGAGACAGCTTGTCGGCTGTACGGTTGAGCAGGCCCGGAATGTGAACAGCACGAAGTGACCTCAGAACCTTCTGACTTTAAAGGACGAGTTGGCGGGTGAGTTGCGACATGCGACGGGAGCACAGACCACTTTGTCAGTTGATGTACGCAACGGTCGCTGTGTTCTTTCAGAACTTCTGGATCATGACCACCCTCGTGCAGGTCCTTCAGTGCCTTGGCCTGGTGCACCTGCGGTAACGCCATAGCGTGTAAGGCGGAAGCAGCTTCCCCGCAAGCCATATAGGCACTGCTGGTTAGACCAGATGAATGCCTATAGGCCTGGGAAGGAAGCACTGGCAGGAGGCAGACTTAGGACACAATTGCATTGCTACCGCCGGCTCCACTGGGGGAATCACCGAATACCCCTTCGCTGCACCTCCATCGAGGGTGGTGAGGAAGGAGGAGCCCACCAGCCATTTTTTTGGCAGTAAAAGGTGCCATCCATGACCTGGTGAGCTTGTCATACACTTCTGGGAAGAAAGGCACCGGGGTGGGGTGCTGAGAACCAGCGTGAGCCACCTTGAGAAACCAATCATCCTGCCTCGAGGGCTCGGGACACGGTGGAGATTTCCCCTCGAGCCCTACCCTCTCGGCGGCCAGGGAAAGGATAGCTGTCATCTCCGGATCCGATTCAGGCTTTGCCACCATCCCGGGGGCGGCAGCGCTCTCCCTCCGATGCTGAGATCGACATCTGGTCAGGGGGAGGCCCACTGTATACAGCTGGTACGCTCTTTGAAGAGGGCCCAGCACGTTCTGTGGGTTGCTCCACTGGATCGAAGGTGCAAGAGGAGTGATAGTCCCCAGAGGGTTGGTTTCCTGCAGGGTTTGCCACCACTGTAATCCTCAAACCACCCACGTTACTGCTGGAAGTGGTTCTCGTCTGTCGGCCGCCAGAATGAGCCCCAGATCGCGGCAGCGGCAATGGGACTCCGACCCCCTGAAGGTAGCAGAGCCTGGTTCGCAGCTCCACAGTTGGAACATGACTCATGACTCCACGAAGACCACCTCAGCGTGCTTGATGCCCAGACATGTGAGACAGTGATCGTGACCATCACCCATTGACAGGTAACGACCGCACCCAGAAATGCACGGGTGAAACAGCATCCTTATAAGGCCGATCCGTCGTCTTTACAAAGACGCACCCATGAAGCTCTTTTAGAGAAATTTGCTCTTTAGGAAATGCTCTTTTAGTGCTGAGGCGCACAGGGGAATTGGCCGCTTGCAACACGACAGGGGGTAGTGCAGCCTGACGTGCGCAACCCACTCGACACGGGAACGACAACCGCTGTAGCGCCATCTCGCCAACACACAAAGTTTCCGAGAGTGTGCTGAACTCGTAGTTCACAGCAGACACAGTTGAGCAGAACGATATTAATGCTCAGCTCCGAAGCGAAAAAGCTGGTATACATTGCACCTGCTTCCTTATTATACAATAATTGCATGCCAATGTGCATTGGCTTGTTTAGTTTACACTCAAAGTAGATTGGTCTATCGAAGTGATATCCCAATTAGTCGGTCGCCGACGTGATGTCGAGAGTGACAGACTGAAAGGGAACTCACTCTCAGTGATGGGCAGGTGGGTAGGTTTCCAATCTAAGCCTCAAACTCCACGCACATACCTTCAGCGATGCCCAGGACAGCCGGCTTGCACACCTGGTCAGAAAGACCCGACTCAGAAAGACCCCATGCTCCATTGCGTGAGTATGTAATACTTGGTCACTCCTGCCATTCCTTGCAGTTGGAGAGATTCTGGCTGGGCTCTGGATTGTGATTGGTGTTGTCGATAGGTCTGACAGTGAGCGGTGATCCACAGGACACCAGCACCCACTCCACAAAATCAACAAAGCTCCCTCAAGCACCCTCTCTGGGCAACTGCGCCTTAGTGGGGGTGTTCAGGCTGACATACAGCAATAAATATAAACTTTTGTACGGGAAGGTAGTTTGATATGTGAGGTCAAGGAATTCTTAGGTATTCCTCGAGGGCACGATTTCCCTGCTTAAGGCACAACAGGAGAACTGCAAGGATGTCCATGATGATGGGAAAACAGAAAAAAAAAATCTTAGCTGGCCCTGCCTTCTGTCATGGTTTGTAATAAAATGAACACAAAGATGACAAAGAAAAGGATCAATAAAGTATTTTAATATAAGTCTCAGGCAACAGAAACACAGGTTAACATCCACAAAGCATTGACAAGACAGGGCAACCTGAACAGAAACAGAGAAAACAAGTACTGGTGATAACAAGGTGCACACTGCTGAACTAAATGACAAATCAACCATCAACCATGAAAACTAAGGGAAATGGTGCAACGAATGAAAACAGTCCAAACAGTGTGTGTGACAATATTCTTCTAAATACCTTTGAATATATAAACATGTTATAAAAGTTGGGATCACATATATAATTATATCATTAGTAAAATGTACAGATTTTTGATATTGCAGTAAATATATGATGTAAACTTATACAAATATCTCTTTTGGACATTTTGAAATAAAGACCTCTTGATTGAATTATCATAAATACAATTTCTTTATGTTTATTTTAAATTGTTATCATAGAAAATGGCTGCATTTTTTCCAGTGTAATCTTTTACATTTATTAGTTAAAATGTTTATATTACTCAAAAGTTTGGAGTATTGTACAAGAAATAAATTACATCATTACATACATATATAAAGGACATATGTATATTTATATATTATATTTATGCATTTAGCAGACGTTTTTATCCAAAGCGACTTACAGTGCATTCAGGCTATACATTTATTTTTACCAGCAAGTGTGTTCCTTGGGAATTGAACCCACAACCTTTTGCGCTGCTAACGCAATGCTCTACCACTGAGCCACAGGAACAGCATTTGTATATGTATATGTGAAACTTAAAATGTGCTTTATGCAGTCTTAAATTTCCCTGATTGTTGGACAAGGGCTATCTCGAGGCCATCTGCATTCACAATTGTTGATATTTTACATTCTGATAGATACTGAGCTCGTCTGAGTTTTGGTAAATTAAGTCCATGTTGATTCCTCCTCTTGATTTAATTATCTTATGTGCACACTGGTGGAGGTAAACATATTGTTCCTGTTGTAAAAAAAAAAAAAAAAAAAAAAAAAAAAAAAAAAAAAAAAACAGTAGTGTAAAAATATGAGTCTTTATTCTAAGTGGCAGTTCCTTTGTATAAGTACAACAAATGTCAGCACCAACTTCTTTGTAAATGTCATGTTAAAGGAATATTCTGGGTTCAATACAAATTAAGCTCAGTCAATAATATTTGTTTCATAATGTTGATTACTACAAAGATAATTTTCACTTATCCCTCCTTTTTTAAATAAATAAAAGGTAACAGTGTTTGGCTGAGCAGTATAGTTAAACAGAATATCTAAACCAGGGATCTCCAACCCTGCTCCTGGAGAGCTACTGTCCTGCAGACTTCAGTTTCAACCGTGCTCCAACACACCTGTCTGTAATTATCAAGTAGCTCTGAACACCTTGATTAGCTGGTTCAGATGTATTTGATTGGGGTTTGCAGCTGAAATCTGTAGGATGGTAGCTATCCAGGAGCAGGGTTGGAGACCACTGATCTAAACAATAAGCATGTTAACATGCATACATATATGAGAAAAATAGTTTATTAATGCTTTTTCAATTTTACAACTTCATTGTGACAGCTCGTAATCCTACAGAAATTATTTTAACAGCTTTACAGTTAAAATAATACATACTTTTCAACAGAATAACTTGTGCTTTGGATACATCATTGGTCCAGATAGACCATAAAAAAGGATCCTAGCTATCCCTGGGTGAACAAAAACCCAAGCCACCACAATGGAAACTGTATGCTCATGTCACCCTGTGGAACTAACTCCTGGACACCTTGTACTTCTCTCTGGCCTCTGGGCATCCAGGGACAACACAAATCCCTGGCCCAGGTTGTACCATGTCCAAAGTCCCTCACAACCATCCAGCTGAAAGCTCCTTACACTGCCCACTCCTCACCATCTATGGTCACATCTAGATGTGGACTTCATGACCAACCCTCCTCCCTCAGTAGTCAAACCTGTATCCTGATACAATTCATATGCCAATTCCAGAAGCTTTCTTCAAGTTGCTTTTTCTAGGCTAGCATGCCCAGTCTCCCAGTTCCACAAAACTTACAGCCATGAACATCAGTAGTACTAGAGTCACTTCCTTCCCTGAGCTAAAGGAAAATTTGGGAAATTCCTTCCCAAAATTGTCTCCGCCAGTGTGCTGTCAGGCATCAGAAAGGCCATTCTGATGCCCAGTAATCAGACACCTCTTCCTACCAGTCCAGACAGAATTTCTTGTTTATCTACACATACTATGTCTCTGTTTTCCATGCAGAAAGTACACTGGCCCATTTCTGTGGACCATGCCGGACTTCCAAGGCTAGACAATTTCCAACTCACTGTGTTCCACTACATATATCCCAACCATCCAGCTCCTCAGGGAAGTGGTTAACCAGAGCGCCCCTTCTCCACTGCGCTCATCAAGGACTCCATATATACTGTACTCATCACATACTCACCCACAATGTTTAGTCTTACATCGAGGACTCTCTGATTGCACTACCCTTCAGTAGTGTTCTCTTCATGACTCCCTCTTGGATCTGCTGTGTGTACCATCATTACCAACAGCATAATCAGTGTGTCATCTTCTACATCTGTGTCAGATTTCTACCACCATTTCTGCTCCACCTGCTGTTCACCCATGGGTTCAATAAAAATCCAAGCACTTGGGTTTAAAAGTTATCTGGCTCAGTCTGCTTTGTTAAGGCCCAGGTACTCTTGGCTATACGTTCCGTTCCGTCTTGCACACAGCCGTGTCTGCACAGCTTTCAAAGTATACTCAACCGCAGATGAGTGCGGACGGATGAGCTCGACACATGCGCAGTACCACCTATTTGACTTGCGCACTGTCTTAACATTCACCTTGCGCATACGCTGTTGTATGCGCAAACGACAGTATCAAAAAATTGCCTGCATGTGGACAGGGTGCGTGGCTGTCCACGAGCCCTCCTGATGACAAAAATTATGTAATGCGGACGGTGCACTGACACGGACGGCCGAAGTATACTTTGGCCTTTACAGGAAGGTCTTTTACAAATTTGTAAGTCTCATATTTCTGCTCTAAAAACTGGCTGCATTTACTACCAATGTAAGTGCCTCACTGTAACTTTTACAATTTTTAAAGGAAGTACTTAACTTGCTTAACTTGTACTGATCCCTCTGAAAATTACTCTACAGTCCCTTACCTCAGTCTGCACCATGAGAGGCCTGTGTATGCGCATATCATTAACGATTCCGTAGATGTCCACCATGCTGTCTCTTTCAATCTGGAAGATCAGGTGGTCAATGCCAATGAAGGTCCCCGTTCTTCCCACACCGGCGCTAAAAATATGAGGGTCAAATAATGAGATGAAAGTTTAATCTAACCGATGGCAAAGTTGATATTTGATGTTTGCACTGTAATATAAATTCATAAACACTTGTCAACAGGAACCTCATTTACCTGCAATGCACCACAGTTGGAGAGTGGCGTGAGTACTGGTTCATGTGTTCTCTGACCAGGTGTCTGAAGTCAATGAGGACTTCAGTGGTCTGTGGAACTCCATGATCTGGCCACGCCGTGAAGTGGAACTGGCATATGTTACGAGTTTCTGCTGTTTTTACCTACAGAATTATCAGTAATGTTATTGTAAAATATCACTGATTTATAACAACAACAAAAATGTTACACTCCTGTATGCTACTGAAGGAATAAATGGAGATATCAGGTGCAGGAAGTGTTGCTTTACATTTTTGATTCCGAAGTCTCTTATGGTCCAATTCTCCAGTTCTATCTCTGAGGTGGTTGTCACAGAGATGTTTTGATAATGATTAGTCCCTGATGGCCAGTATTTCTCACATTTTACCTGGAGAAAATAACAGAGTGCTGGTTATGTTTACTCTGAATACTGTATACATTTGCACATTTTACCACTTTTCATTGAGAGTAATAACATTTCCCCTTCAAGGGAACTTCGAGATGCATCCCCCTCTAGGGGACACTTTGGGGAATGCTGCCAGCATGACCGGTGTCTAAAGCATGTGTAAAACAACTCCATTCCTATTGGTCCACATGGCCCATGACATTACAGGCAAGTACCCAAAAGTATAAAGGGCACCTGCTAAATACCTCACCAACTTTTGTTGTCTTGGGAGGCGTCTGTTTGTTCACATGTGTGAAATGTCATCCTGGTGAGTTGAGCATCGCTTTAAGGAATGTGTGCCTCCGTGTTTGGATTCTAACACTTGAGGGCATATTCTAACTTTTGCATCTTTAGCCGCTTTTCCACCAAAATTACCTGGAACAATTTGTCCCAGGAAGCTTTTTCCCCCCAGACCTGTTGCTGTCTGCATTTCCATCACAGTCTAAAGTACCAAGAAGATTGGGCAAAAAGTCTTGTGACGTAGGTTTACGCACGTTTCTCAATGCCAAGTGTGCAAATTTCTGAAAATTGCAGTAACCAAGGCGAGCTGACTGATGTTATCAAGTTCGCTGCTATTTGCAGAATTACTGGACTTGGATGCAAGTCCGGTAATTCTGCAAACAGCAGCGAACTTGATAACATCAGTCAGCTTGCCTTGGCTACTGCAATTTTCCTCTTTGTATTTACAATAAGATGAAATATGATATCAAACACCACTGCCTCTTTTTCGTTTTCATTTAAACATATTAATAGCCACAGAAATGTAGTTCAGGGAAAGTACATACATTACAATGAAACAAAATATTATATCAAACAGTATTGCCTTCTCATTCTCAATTTAACATACTGTATTAATAGATTAATAGAATAAAGACCAAAGATTTACTAGATTTTAGATTTACTCAAAATTAATTATATTTTATGTTTAACCACTACAGAGACATCAGAGCCAGCGGCAAATGTCAGAAGGACTAGCCGAGTTGAGTTGAGTTCTCGTCTGGAAACATGAGCACTGAGCGCCCGCTGATCACGTGGAGCTCACATCACCGAAATTGGCGAAGCACATTTTCAAGTAGGTGCTGTCTTTATAAACAAACTGCAGATTTGAATTTTAAACAACTGCATTCTTGCCTGAAATATTTTTAAAACTACATTTCAAATTATGCAAATAAATGGTGGTTGAAAAACAATGCTGTGTGAACTCAAACATGTTCAGCACCCAAGTTCTGCCCCCAAAAGTTCGGGACCTTTGAAAACGTACTAACTCACGAGCAGGGACTTTCTGAGGGGCAAAGTTTTACCTTGAACTTTATTTAGATCCTTGTTTCTACAGTGGAAACACACAGAGTACCGGCCCAAAGTCCCTATTTCCTGGGGAAAGTTCCTGCGGTGGAAACAGGGCTTTTGTCTCGGAATCTACACACTCATTGAGATGAGTCACAATGATAACGCTACGCTTGCGCTTGTTCCTATTCCCGTGGGATGCAGGGCTAATCATTTGTTTCTCCGGCCGTTGCCACGGCATGGTCAATCTCAGCTCCCGGCAATTCCTTTGATCTTCAGTGTCCGCATACCCTATACAATCGGGTGACCTGATGCTGTGGATAATGCTTTTGCCATGGATAATGCTTGCGTTGCTGTATTGTTTTTTAGCTCCAAGCATGCGAGATTGTGAGGTCATGGGCGGGGCTATTGTATGTAAGTTTCTGCCTCTAGAGGTTGCATTTTCAAAACAATAAAGGCAAAGCTTGATGATGCTATGAAGGAGGATGTTCACAGATGAGGTTATGAATTATTATTTTTTTATTACCTGTATCTTCCACAGTTATTCAAACAGCGAATAAATTATAAAGAGAAAGCATGCAAAGAACATTTATATTGTCAAAGAACATTATGACTGACTTTGGTCTAGCCCAAGTTTAAGCACTCTCAGAAAAACTCTCCTTATAATCAGTAAAGCTGTCTATACAGGGTTTCATACATCATTCGTACAGCTGCACTTTGTTGTTTATGATGAGAGATGCGTGTGAGAGCTGAATTAAGTCAGCAAGCTTATACACTGAACAAAAACTCATTTGAATGCCTCTGATTGGCCATTGCATTCATAAGCTCAGCAGACTCCTGTGTGATTGGTTATAATGTGCAACACTGTAAAAACGCATAAAAAAAATCATGGCACAACACTGAGCAGATCTAAATGTAATGCTGCGGGCAACCCTTTTCATTATATTTTAATTTTATTCGCGACAGCCATAATGGATGTAGTTTAACTGTACAGCAGCATTTGTGTCCATGTGTTGCCATAGTTTCTACAAGTGGAAACTGGGGATATGCGGATGTTACATCATTGATAGGCGACAATGACCAGGGACAAGCCATTATTTAAAACTGGAATTTCTCTGGATTTACAAATCCTTGGGAACTTTTAAAATAACGTAACTCACAATTGCATGAAATATATCACACTATGCAAGTAGTTTTTTATATTTTATTACGAAAATCTTACATATTGTGCCTTTCAGCTCAGCTGTGCCTCTCTAATATGCATGTTATTGTGTGTGGAGAGCCTCGCTGGGCATGGATATATTTAATGCTCTGTGGAGAGAGCTTATGAGCTTCTCCCAAGGGTGTTTCTGTGACCTAGAGTGGTTATGGGGAATGTTCCTTCCTGTGTTAAGCCGTATGGATTTAGGAGTGGACTGCCTCCCAGGCTTCTGGGCATTTTTAAGTGGGCGGTCCCTCTGAATCCTGCTTAGTAAGTTTGGGCTGAGTAGATTGGGCTGTTCCCCCTCTGAAGGGCTTTATTTTGTATTGTAGAGTGAGGGGTATGGTTCGGTATTTTTTGGTGGGTATTTTTTTTTTTTTGTGATGTTGTAATTTTTTATTGGTACCAAAATAGTGAACCGTACCATACCACTTTTTGGTACCCTTCCGTTGGGGTACCTAGCACAGCAAAGGCTAACAAAAGGGTAGAACTAAACTCACTGGAGAACAATGATTGGTTGACTAGACTACCTGCAGCGTTTCGGCACTGTGCCACCTAGTGGTCAGGAGATATGAAATATGCATATTTTTGTTTATAACTTCTGAATGGCTGGGCCAAAAATGACAAAATTGGTCTCTTTAGATTCCTTGCATCATTCCAAGTCGAATGATATCCAATTTTCCCATGTCAGCCATTTTGGGCATCGGCCATTTTGAATTTTGTCATTAAATGCTATAATTTATTGAATGCATTGACTTATCGTCGGTAAGCATCTTTGACACGTAGTTCATTCAACTCATCATGAGCCAAGGCTTCAGAGGAAAAAATAATTTTCATTTTCTGGCTTACGGTTCAAAAGTTATTAGCATAAACCTGAGTGCAACTTTGGACAAGTAGTGGCGCTAGAGAGTTTGAGTTAGATACTCCAAATTTGCTATGGGGACTTTTCTTACTGTCCTGTATCAGTGCGCCAAATTTTACAACTTTCCCGCAAGGGGTTCTATGGGCTGCCATAGACCTGTGGTGGAAGAAGAAGAAAGTCACGCTAACGGATACAATAGATGCCTAAGCACCTTTGGTGCTTGGCCCCTAATAACACCAATGCAAGCAGCAATTACGGGGCCAAGCACTACAGAAGCAAGCTTCAGACCAACTGCAGGAATGAGTAATTAAATCCATTTTAAGATTATTTTAGTCACTTTATCCCCTTTTGCATGATACAAGGGGATAAAGTGTCCTTCACTCATTACGCTTTGCTGTCCATGAGTGTTGGGCTTATTTACATAATAAATGCACAAACACACAAAAAATAACTGTGTATTTTATAATTTTATATTTTCACACAGACAATAGCCATTTCTCAATATGCGTTCTTGTCTGTTCTTGTGAACTTGTGAAACGTCATTGCCCAAAAACCCTCATAATTTTCTAAATATTACCTTTAATTGTGTCATGAAATGTAGTTTTAAAAGTTTTTCAGGCAAGAATGTAATTGTTTAAAACTCATATCTGTGGTTTATTTATAAAGACAGCACCTATTTGAACATTTGCTATGCCAGTTTCGGAGCTCCAGGCGATTATCGGAGCTCCAGGGTGCTCAGTGCTCATGTATTTGCATAGAGCTGCCTTAGTTCAGCTAGTCCTTCTGACATTTGATGCTGGCTCTGATGTCTCTGTAGTGATTAAACACGAGATACAATTCTTTTTGGGTAGGCTATATTTAACAGGCATTCGTGGTCTCATGAATCTATTATTTATTCCTGGTCATATCATTTTGGCTGAGCACAAAGTTATGTTTAACTTTACATATTTATTATATATACTTTATCGAAGTATAGTGCTGACTTTGTAGCATACGTTTGACTGAATTGTTTGCTTTTGTCTTTATTTCCTCTTATATAAGCCTCTTATAAATTGTACTTATACTTTTATAATGGCTGTTATTGTTCATTAAAACCTACATTTAACAATAGAGGCAGAGCTGTGCTTATTGTCGTGCTTTATCGTCGATCGCTACTTTCCGGCATACACCATGCCTATCAAGAAGGGTAGCTATGTTTTAGCCTGGCGTCTATGACTAGGTTGGGTTCCCCTTGACACAAGGACTCTTTAGCCTTATCTGAGGGAAATGCTATTTCGAGGATAGCTGTGTCCAGCCACCTAGTGTTAAGGCCGCTACTTACATTAGGCTTTGATCTTGGACTAATGGTATTTTATGTGTTCGCTCTTTAGCGAATCATTTACTATGGTCTGAATCTCCCTCTTGTGAGCCTCTGGTCAATATACAGTGCTCACTAGCCTTCTGTGGGACTGACACTAATTGAGGACCTCCTTAGTATAGCCATCTTAGGATGGTTATAATTCAGCCATTTTTATGGCAGGACAGACTTAATTGAATACAGCTATCTGAGGCTAGCTGTGTTTCACCTTGCCCTTTCCCAGAAACATAGCAATCTGAGGATAACTATGTACTAGCTCCTTAATTAGACAGCCTACTGCTGGTGGTCTTGGCAGTTGCAGTTGCAGTGTCCCCTTTCCTACAGCCTAGCTATCTGATGATAGTCATGTGCTAGCTCAGTGATTGCTCCACTACCTAGTGTTTTTAAGTAGCAGTCTATTTGAGCCCTTACCTAGAGAGTGCTGTCTCCCCTCTTTGGGTTGAAAGTAGATAGCCCACTCTCGGTGGTATGGATATTTTCAGTCAGTCTCTCTTCTGGTAGCCCTTCCTACATGTATAGCTATCTAAGGATATATATGTGCTAGCTCAGTGACCGCTCCCCTTCTTAGGGCCTTTAAGTAGCAGTCTCCTTGAGCCCTTGCTTAGACAGTGCTATCTCCCCTGCTAGGGTCATAAGTAGCACACTCTCTTTGCTCTTGGCAGCTTCACTGGAAAGTTTACCTGGTTATTAGGCTAACTGTCTAGGATTAGCAGTGTGACAGCTCAGTGATTGCTACCCTTCTTAGGGTTTGTAAGTAGCAGTCTCCTTGAGCCCTTACCTAGACGGTGCTGTCTCTCCTGCTAGGGTCTTAAGTAGAAAGCCCACTCTCTGTGGTCTGGGCAGCTTTGCAGGAAGGGTCACCTGTCTGTCTAGTAACGGTAGCCTATTAGTTTTTGGTCCCATCGGGAAGCCCCTTCTTCCCTGCTGGGTTTTAAGTAGATAGCCATCCCCTTGGTCTGGCCAGCTTTTAGGGAGGTTTATTTCATAAGACCCTTTGGATATAGCTATCTGCTGATAGCTGTGTTTTAGCTGGGATTGTTAGTAGCAATCTTTCAGCTCCTCTAGGCCTGCAGCCTCTTCAGTGGTCTTATGTATCTTGGCTACTATTGCTCACATAGCATAGCTATCTGGGGATGGTTGTGTTCCTAGCTTGGTAAGGGTGTTTCCCCCTTATTTGGAATCTAGCACCCTCATTTCTACCAATTTTTATGAGCAGCCCGAGGCGTCAGTGTCTTGGCCCCTTTCTGAGGAAAGGTTTGGTATATGTCTGTCACCAACAGGTGGATAGGCATGCGCTTTGGCATAGTGTGATTGGATATTGTTCCTCAAAGTGTCCCCTAGAGGGGGACGTAGCGTCTCGTTCCCTCTCGGGGGACGTCTCGGGTTACTCATGAAACCATGGTTCCCCAAGAGGGAACAAAACGCTGCATCCCCTCACCATGCCTTGGCCTGCCTGTTTATGTCTCCTCAGACAACTGAGTTGGTGATGTATTCTGCAGGTGTCCTTTTATACATTCGGGTACCTGCCTATATCGTCATGGGCCACATGGACCAATAGGATTGTAGTTGTTTTATACATGCTTCAGACACCGGTCATGCTGGCAGCATTCCCCAAAGTGTCCCCTAGAGGGGGACGCAGCATCTCGTTCCATCTCAGGGAACTATGGTTACATGAGTAACCAGAGACGTTCACAAAGGTTGCCGGCGATAGCCTCGTAGGCAGTGCGCCAACATGTAGTACCATTGTGCTTCAGGTGTCCCGAGTTTGAGTCCTAGCTCGGGGACCCTTCCCTATTTCTTCATCTCTCCCCCACTTGGCTTCTTGTCAAACTACTGTCCTATTGAAATAAAGGCATAAAAAAACAAACAAACAAAAAAAAGAATTTCCCATTGAAAACGTACTCGTCCCATCTCGTTGCATTTGGTCAGCATCACTATGGTGTGGACATTCTTCTCCCAGACCATTCTCCAGAATTCATTCACTGTGGTGGGCAGCGGACCCTGAGCTGCTATAAACTCTTTTCTTGAATTGTAGCCCTGATCGAGAAAAAAAAAGGAGAATAGAAAATAGTGAAAAACATGCTTAGACATGACTAAAAAAAGGGAAAAAAAGGTTTCAGAAAGTGTCATTTCTGTTTGTATACTCACTGGGATGTAGTTGGCATTGATGTAGTCATCAAAGGGACTACCACACATTGATAACTTCACTCTTGAAGCATCATCTGATAAAGGCCAACATGATGCAGTTAGTATCAGAAAGTAGTTATTAATTATGCGCTAAAAAAATATGCATCTGATTTTGTATATAAAATACATTGTAGCATCATACCTGTAATGTTCTGTTATATTCCAAGGATGCTTACTTTGATATTGTTTTATCACATATTGTCTGTATACATTTCCTTTTCATTCATTTCTGTTTTTTATTGGTTTCTGATTGTTATCACCTGCGTCTAGTTAGATAATCATGTGTTTCTAAATATAATGTACTTTTTATTCTTAATTTCCTTAAAATTACAATATGCAACATTTGGCCCTCTAGCAGTTAACAAATAAAACTATGCATCATGCAGAAAAACAATGTTTTTGTTGTGCTTTGGCTGTGTGCCTCAGGAAAAAATGTATCTAACTTTGTGCAATGTGATTTCAGTGTGAATAGTCCAGGTATAATCCATCAACCAGCTAATCAGATTGAAGCCTGTGATTGGGGAAAACTCATGCAAACTTTTTAGTACAACATGCAACAGTCAGGTTACTCACAAGGTAGCACATTGCTGTAACGGTTCTTCTGCTTGTTTTCAATAGCCAGGGCAGTGTTTTTGGACTGCGCCGTTCCAACTGTTTTCAACTCCTGCAACAACACAGCACTACTTTAGGTCTAGATTTTGAAAACACTATTATAATTTCTAAATGCAATTCTGTGACAAGTCCAGATTAAATAATTTGATAATATCATCGTAGGGTGTGTGTGTGTGTGTGTGTGTGTGTGTGTGTGTGTGTGTTTCCCATGTGTACCTCATACTCTTCAGCAAAACCACAGTTTGAATCCTTATGTTTCTGCTTAAAGTACTCTTCGTAATCTTCTATTCTCAAAGCAATATTACTGTACCATAAAACAAAAACAAACATGTAAAAACATAAAATAAATGATAAAGAATCATGTTTCAACGTTAAAATTTAAAAGATTAATAATAAAAAATTACTTACATTGTATTACTGGAAAAAGAAAGAAAAAGGCAATGCATTAACAATTTTAAGTTTTGTAAAATAAATATTCAACTATAAAGATCTAAAACAAAGTTTACCTAATGGTGTGTATGGGGATGCCTGGACATTCGTTTTTGGTCGGTCTAGAACAGAGAGTAATAAAGAAATGTTGAACATTCAATAAAATAATTCTGAAAGACTTTTGTATCTTGAAATATATCCAGTATTTACTTCTCTAATGGCACTGGCAACTCACCTTCTTGAATAGAAGAAAAGAATGAGAGTGATGATGAAGAGAAAACAGATCACTCCCAAAACTATGCCAACATACCCAGTGGAAGTGTTAGACTCTGTGTTCGGGGAACCTACATGAGAATATGAAAATAAATGTTATTATATCAGTTTTATAATAAGCAGAATGCAAAATATTTTGAGTTTAGCTTCAGCCCTCATAAAAATTCACCTGCCTGTATCTATCTAGTAATCCCGAAAACACTGATTGCCTTGTTCGGGTGTGTTTAATTAGGGTTGGAGCTAAACTCTGCAGGACAGCGGCCCTCCAGGACTGGAGTTGCCTATCCCTGCCCTAAGGAGTGTATTTGCCACAGAAATACTCTGTCGTCAAGTAATGTTTTTGAAACTTTGGCCATGTTCAGCATGAGAATCCAACTCTTTAACATTATAAATAAGTTAGAATGCATGAAATAGCTTTAGACCTCTCTTTTAAGTAACCTTCTAAGTTTTACACACCTAGAAAAGGTATACCTTTAATTAAGGTATACATTCAGAGTCTTCATGAAGCGCTAAGAGATAATGTTATCAGGAAACGCACCTCTGTATTGTGCAGTTTTCTGATTTAAGTAAACCTGAGATGGCATCAAAGCTGAATCCAGATTAAATCAGTACAACATACCAGATTAATAATAAACAGAATTTTCATTTTCTATTTATCATGTTTACACAGTTTTCCATAAATAAAAATACTCAGTTGGAGCTGTAGTTTGAGACTTAGCTGAATGAGCTTTTGGAGTGCCTGGAGCTGCTGGGACATTTAGACATAAAGAAACAAAACAACAAATAAACAAACATACATACATATATATACATATATATATATACATATATATACATATATATACATATACATATATATACATATATATATATATATATATATATATATATATATATATATATATATATATATATATATATATATATATATATATATATATATATATGAGGGCTGGGCAAGTTAACGAGTTATTGTTGTGTTCATTATTATTTATTATTATGAAACTCCGTTGCTCACTAGCTCTGAATACACATACAGACAGTTCATGGGTCACAGGAGGGGTGTGATGTTGATCAGTACTGGCTTGGGATGAGCGCCATTGCGCTTCTCAACCAACGAGAGCATTTGGGGTGGGCCTAAAGACTGCAGCAGCACTCAAGACTTCATAAGTGGGAAATAGGAAGTTTCTGATAGCACCTGAAGACAGCAGAGAAGTGCTCTTGCTCAGTACAGTGGAGTCTATCGCTTGTTAACTTTGTGGTTTATTATTTTGGTAACCCACGGCCCTCTCACAAAATATTGCTTTACTAATCCATCACTTTTGCTGCTCAGAAATGTTCACGCTATCATTCTGCATGTATCAGAAGCAGAGGTGGAAAGTAACAAATTACATTTACTCGCGTTACTGTAATTGAGTAGCTTTTTTAAAATCTGTAATTTTACTTTTACTTAAGTATATTTTGTTTGAAGTATTGTACTTCGCTACATTTTAAAACGCATTTATTACTGAGTAAAAAAAATAGCTCCCTGGAAACTATTTCAGTAAATAATGGTCAGGAGGGCAAACTGGTGCTAAAATCACAAGAAAGATGCAGACGGACAGACAGGCGTTATGGTGCAGACCCAGCTGAAAATGAAACCCCATAGTATTCTGCTGAAGTTGAGCTCAAATGAAATTAACTGAACCCCATGGACATATTTATGCTCTATTATGCAGTGTAGCCTAAGCTGTGTTTGCCTAGGGAGACCAAACTAGCAGCTTATAAAATCTTGACATCAACCCTTCGCAAGCATGTAGAGGTAAGGTTAATACTTGCATTGTTGCATTGGTGGTTAAAAGGAAGCTTTGACTAATTTGAGCAAAACCTTTTTTAGCCAAAAAGACAGTGGTGCAGGGTGTGCGATAATATCGTAATTGTTGTTTTAACAATGTGGGATTTGACATTATCAGTATTTTGCCAAAAACCAAACCAAACACTCCTACAGAGTGCCGTGATGTGTAGTAGATTAGACTAGTCTTTCACTGCCTGATTCAGTCTGTTAAAATGCATTTAAAATGATCACAAAATTGAAGATATAGGGGCAGAAAATGTATATATTTATATAATTTCATATAGTAAATCAGTATAACATGAAGAGTGTGTTTTTTCTTCCAAAAATCAGTATGATTTTATATATATATATATATATATATTTATATATATATATATATATATATATATAAACAAGACGTTATTTAAGAGACTTGCCGTTTAGACACCATATTGTTTGTTTTTTGACAACAGCACACACAGCCACCATAGGAATTTTTTTTTTTTTTTTTTTTTGCGTCTCTGAGGAATGACTGTGTTTTGTTCCTGAATGAATCAACCATTTAAATGATTTGGTTCAATCACAATGACTCACTTATTAACAGTGACTTGCTGACACCTACTGGTGATTTTAATTTCACATTTAATGTATTATTTTATTATTTTTTATAATTTCAAATGAGTCCTCAACATTTTATGTCTAATATATAAAAACATTATTTTTGCATATGTAACTGCAGGTTAAATGCATTTATGTCCTGCATTAAACAGTGTGTGAATACATCTAAATCCCACTTCAGATGCAGCTTCTCTGCATTGAAAAGATGAATTTTGTTGATATTGGTAACAGCCCAAATGTCTTATTATTATAAATAACTGATTCCTTCAACTGGTTTGAAATTTAAAGGCCTATATGATTAGATTAGCTGGATCAGATGTGTATAATTAGGGTTATATCTAAACTGTGCAGGGCTATGGCCCTCTAGGAACGGAGTTTGACACCCGTGGTCCCATTTTTGCCTCCCTCCCACTGTTAAAATGTAAATGAGTAAATTTTAAATGAGCTACTTTTTACTTTTACTTGAGTAGATTTTTAGACTTGTACTTTTACTTGTATTTAAGTAAAATTTCATTAATGTAATGGTATTTTACTTGAGTAGAATATTTTCGTTCTCTTTCCACCTCTGATCAGAAGTTAGCGCTCACACTCACTGATCTATATATAACTGAACGTGCTCTGGCCCACCTCTTCCAACTGAGCCAGTTCCAGCTAAACAAACTGTGCCTGAGTGTGGTATGGAGCTATCACACTAGTCAAATGAACCAGGCTTTGGGGGTCAAACGTCCTCAGGCACAATTAAGATTGCCTAGTGTGGGTAATGCTGGACTCTGAGCATAACTTGTTTTTCTATAACAAATTATAAAATATTTTCTATAAAAACGTTAATGCCATGGCAGTAGCAAATACCTTTCACTGATAAAAATGAGACTATGATGAACTTAAACTTGTTTTGCATGACAAAAACTATGATGAAAATCTATTGACATTTTTGTCAACGAATAAAAACGAGACGAAAATGTTAGGGAGCAAGAGAAGAGCAGACATACGGATAAATTTGACAATGACAATGCAAAAGAGAACTCAATTCGGTCCGGTTTTCTGAGTGCAAACACCGAAGGAGTATTCATACAGTCGGTTACATCTGATGTGAACGTAAACAGTAGGGAAAATATTGGACGGGTATCAGTACATTGCATCTGTGCATTCAGTTTTAAAGGGACAGCAGAATTTAGTTGTTATTGTCTGTGGCATGAGAAAGAAAAAAATCACTCACTGCTCTTGACTGAATCACTTTAGTAGACCTAAAGATTAGTCTAAATGTATTTATAGAATAAATGTGTCTGCTTGAAAGAATGAAAAATATGGTAAACAAGTTGTTATAAAGAATGCATAATTAGCCTATATAACCATTGGTATTTCATTGAAAAGAAAACCATGTTCTTGTTCTTTATGAGAAATGGTTTTATTTAATTTTAACATAAAGACGTTGTGTGTCACCGCCGTGTCACTTTAAAATAAAACCTAGTGAATTTGGAAAGTTTAGAGAAATGCTTAATAAATGCATTACAACTCTAAACCCATATTGTAGATTTATTCGACTAAAATCTTATGATTTTACTGTTACTATTACGGTAAGGTGCATGCTTTTTGACACGGTCAACCCGAGTGTCAAATTACAGACCAATTTCAAATCTTCCATTTATGTCTAAAATTTTAGAAAAAGTTGTCTGCTAAATTGTGCTCCTTCCTGCAAAAAAAAATTATCTCTATGGAGAATTTCATGTCATGTTTCAGGCCCCACCATAGCACAGAAACTGCACTTGTTAAAATTACAAATGACTTGCTTTTTCTGTTAGACCAGTGCTGCATCTTATTGCTAGTTTTACTTGATCTTAGTGTTGCGTTCGACACCATAGATCATGACATACTCATATATCGATTACAAAACTATACAGGTTTTCAAGGGCAGGCTCTAAGATGGTTTAGATCCTACCTGTCAGATCGCTACCACTTTGTTTATCCCATTTATCAGCAGTAAAATATGGAGTGCCACATGGATCTGTCCTAGGTCCTCTGCTATTTTCAATATACATGTTGCCCCTTGGTAATATTATTAGAAAATACGGGAATAGTTTCCACTTTTATGCTGATGATACTCAACTACATATCTTAACGAGACCAGATAAAACTTCTAAATTATCTAAGCTAACAGAGTGTGTTAAAAATGTTATATGATTGGATGACCAATAATGTTCTCTTATTAAATTTGGATAAGACAGAGATATTACTTATTGGACCAAAAAAACAGTACACAGAATATCATAGATTACAATTTGCAACTAGACGGATGTACTATTACTTCCTCTACAGTAAAAAATCTGGGTGTTATATTAGACAGCAACTTGTCTTTTGAAAATCATGTTTCCCATGTTACAAAAACAGCATTCTTCCATCTTAGAAACATTGCCAAGCTACAAAACATGTTACCTGTTTCTGATGCAGAAAAGCTAGTTCATGCATTCATGACCTCTAGACTGGACTATTGTAATGTACTGCTAGGTGGTTGTCCTGCATCTTCAAAAAACAAGCTACAGGTAGTCCAAAATGCAGCAGCTAGAGTCCTTATCAGGTCAAGAAAATACGATAATATTACCCCAATTTTACAGTCTCTGCATTGACTACCTATTAAGTTCCGTATCAGTTACAAAATATTATTACTTACCTTTAAGGCCCTTAATGGTTTAGCTCCTGCGTACCTAACTAGTCTTCTACCACGCTACAATCCATCACGCTCCCTAAGGTCACAAAACGCTGGACTTTTGGTACTGTAGTACCTAGGATAGCAAATCCACTAAAGGAGGTAGAGCTTTTTCGCATTTGGCTCCCAAACTCTGGAATAGCCTTCCTGATGATGTTCGGGGTTCAGACACACTCTCTCTGTTTAAATCTAGATTAAACACATCTTTTGCCAAACATTCAGATAATGCATCTCATAATCTTGGACTGCATAATCTTATATCTAATCAAATGCGCATTATTATTCTTTAGTTTGGGTTAAACAAATTAATTTTACTTGGTTGGAACAGCAGCTACGCTAATTAAGTCTCTACTTGGATTGACATCCCCATGCTCTCGAAATGCTCTCTCGGTACTTTGATCTTTGATGCACTGCTTCAAGTCAGATTCCGATCGGTTTGCGCAGTGCTGCATGAAGTCGAACGCACCTATTGTGTCATGTTCTGATTGGCTGTCCAAGTCATGTGTCTTGTTCCTCATTGGTTGGATTGTGACATGTGACCCTGATTGTTTGGTATATATAGGCCTCATGTAGCCTTTGTTTTGTCATGTTTTGTTGTAACCTGCTGTCAGTGAGTCTAGTTTGTTCATCTCAAGTCAAGTCTGTTCAAGCCTAGTCTGTTTGTGTTAAGTCAAGTCTGTTCAAGTCAAGTCAAGTCTTTGTTTGTATTTTGGATTCACTTTGTTAAATAAAAGCTGCACTTGGGTTGATCACTACGCTCGCCTGTTGATATTTGCACTTAGTGTAAATAGTATCTATCACTATTTACACTTACTGCAAATAGCCACTGATATAATTTTCTTATTAACACATTTACTCAATTGCCCATGAATAAAAATACTCATCAAATCAAATTTTATATCTTAAGACTTTTACAGTTTACAGCAATTTCATGTATTTTAATGAGTAGAATTTTGTCTTACTGTTTTCTATTTCTCAATGTAAAATTTTAACTGGTAGACGCTGATGTTTGCAACTTAGAATTTGACATGAAATAACAATTATTATTATAATGTACTACATTAACAATACATATGAACAAAATACAGATCCTATTAACACATTTGCCCAACACAAATAAAAATACTCACTTGTAGGAACTGATGTTTGATACTCAGTTGAAGGAGAGCATGTAGTGGAAGTAGCTGCTGGGACATTCAGATGTACAAAGAAACAAAACAACAAACAAATAGTTTTTTTGTCTTTTTTTTGTGTGTGTGTGTGTACATTTTAAAGTTAAATTATTCTATTTAATGCACTTTGAGAGTTCAAAATTAAGGGCTCCAACCCATGTTTTTAACTAGGAAAACTTAAGTCAGAAAAAAGTCAGTGAATTGACTTGTACCTGAAACTCTCTTTATATTTGATGTATACCGTGTCAGTCTAAATTACATTCTCACTGGTATATTAGGAAGCAAAACAAATTAGAATATAATAATAATAGCAACAGTGATGGTAATAGCCATATATTGTAAAACAACTGCCCTGAAAATATATTAAAATGAATATTTCCTAGGTATATTATTTGTTGCTTTACACTACAGTAGGGAAATTACAATACTAATTTCCTAATTTCTACACTTGAAAGAGATATTTTGAATTTTGACTGCATTTAACCCGCTAGCTGTCAGCAATTCATACTGCACTTTTAAGCTTTTATTTTGATGTAAAAGGCAGTAGAGCTTTTATTTTGAAAGAAACCTCCAGCTTCAGTGAAAACATGCTTACAAAAACACATCTCACTACAAATCTACTGAAATGCTGTAATCATCTACTGTGAAAATAAAGCCTAACTGGTAGGGGTGTAATGATATTTCACAGTATGATATTTTGCAATGCAAAAATGTTACCATATGTATCGTAGAGTGGTGGCGATACTTTTACGATATGATGGCAGTCTAATCCTATTGGTTGAACTGCCGTAGTGACCTACTCTGCAACAGTGTCACTTGTGCTTTCATCGCAGTTGCAGAAATCGCTTGAACTGAACATTAACACATTTACTCAATTGTCCATGAATAAAAATACTCACATGTAGAAGTTGATATTTCAGACTCATTTGAAGTAGATCTTGTAGTGGTAGGAGCTGTTGGGATATTAAGATGTACAAAGAAACACAACAAACAAACAAACAAACTTTTTTGTTGTTGATAAAATCAAATTTTATATCGTAAGATTTCTTATTAAAATACATGGAATTGCTGTAAACCGTATGAGTACAATTTTGTCTTACTGTTTTCTATTTTCTATTTCTTAATGTAAAATTTTAACTGGTAGACGCTGATGTTTGCAACTTAGAATTTGACATGAAATAATCACAACTTTTATTTTAATATACTACATTAAAAATAAATATGAACAAAATACAGATATAATTTCCTATTAACACTTTACTCAACACAAATAAAAATACTCACTTGTAGGAGCTGATGTTTGATACTCAGTTGAAAGAGAGCTTGTAGTGGAAGGAGCTGCTGGGACATCCAGATTTACAAATAAACAAAACAACAAACAAATAGGTTTTTTGGGTGGGACAAATGAAGAATTTAAAATTTTGTACATATTAAAAAGTTAAATTATTTTATCTAATGCACTTTGAGAGTTCAAAATTAAGAGCTCCAACCTATGTTTTTAACGAAGAAAAAAAGTCAGTGAATTGACTTGTACCTGAAATTTAAAGGGGATTCAACACTCTTTTTATTTGTGGTTTAATTTTTCGTTTAGATTTTTATTATAGCTGGTGTTTTAGGAAGCCAAACAAATTAGAATATAATAATAAGAGCAACAATGATGGAAATAGCCATATATTGTAAAACAATTGCCCTGAAAATTAAATTTAAATTAATATTTCATGGGTATGTTATTTTTGCTTTACACTACAGTAGGGAAATAACAATACTTCTTTCCTAATTTCTACACTTGAAAGAGATATTTTGAATTTGAAATCCAAGATGGCGCTGATGCTGATGGCAGCCTCTGTGACGTGCTCTGCAGTTATTTTTGTGTTTTTGTTAGTTTGTCGAATTCCCCTGAGGAAAGGATCTTCTCTCTCAGTGGCTGGGCACCATATGGCACCTGCATCCAACCCAGAGCCCCTTCTACTAGGCAAGCTTATGCTTGAAGAGGAGTCTGTTCACTGACTGGTGTTCTTCTTGTCAAGAAGATCCCTAAAGATGCCCATTTAGAGTCATCCTTTCTTTCCTGCAAGAAACAACCTCCTGGACAGCAACCAGTCTGTTTTCAGGAGTGGACAATCAACTGAGACTGCCTTGCTCTCAGTTTCTGAAGCACTAAGACTGGCAAGAGCGGATTCCAAATCTTCAATACTTACCTTTGTTGGATCGGTCTGCTGCTTTTGACATAGTTAACCACCAGATCCTCTTGTCAATCCTATTGGCAAAGGGCATCTTAGGAACCGCACTCCAGTAGTTTGAGTCTTACCTCCCAGACAGGTCCATTAAGGTATCTTGGAGAGTTGAGGTGTCCAAGTCGCAACATCTAACTACTGTAGTGCCTCAGGGCTCAGTTCTTGGACCACTTCTCTTCTATCTCTACATGGCATCACTAGGTTCTGTCATTCAGAAACATGGCTTTACATATCACTGCTATGCTGATCACACTCAACTCCACCTCTCACTCCATCCTGATGTTCCGAAGATAGCTGCTGGCATCTCAGCTTGTCTAACAGACATTTCTTGCTGGATGAAGGACCATCAACTTTAACTCAACCTTGCCAAAACAGAACTGTTTTTTGGTTCCATCAAATCAACACAATTTCACCATCCAGTTAGGCACATCAACCATTACTCCTTCAAAAACAGCAAGAACCCCTGGCATTATGATTGATAATCAGCTGACTTTCTCAGACCACATTGCTAAAACTACCCGGTCCTGCAGATTTGATTTATTCAATATCAAGAAGATCAGGCCCTTTCTTGTGAAACATGGTTCACAACTCCTTGTTCAAGCTCTTGTTCTGTCCAGGCTGGACTATTGCAATGCTCTCTTGGCAGGTCTTCCAGCCAATTCTATTAAACCTTTACAATTAATCCAGAATGTGGCAGGAAGATTAATTTTTAATGAGCCGAAAAGAATGCACGTCACACCTCTGCTCATCAATTTGAACTGGCTTCCAATAGCTACTCACATAAAATTTAAGGCATTAAAGGTGCACTAAGCGATTTTTGCCAAAAGATGTTGATATTTGAAAGCACCAAAACAATCAAGCCCATTCCCCAACAGGACCTTGCCCCTATTTTGAAATCTCCACCCCACGTGTACGTACATAACCATGGCAATGACAGTCACCGAAACAAGTGAAGATGAGACACAAGCATATTCAAACTAAAGCCAACATGGATAAGTTGTGTGAAACAAAGCAAAATCAACATTACTCACCTATCAAGAAGAAAAAAAACACGACCTAAGCATCTGAATCAAGCCCTTCCTGCTCCATGAGTTCCCCTGCTGGAAAGCTGCTCCGATATTTACACAGGTCCACTTGCCTGATTGTAACCCTTCTTTTTAATGTTTTGTTTCTCTGATATTTTCCTCTTTTTTTATCTGCCATCTCTCTCCATCTATAGTCGATCTTCTAATATCCGTCCTGTGCACTCAAATTGAGCGCTCTTTTCTCGCTATCATTATAAGACTGATTACAAGACCCTTACTGCTGACTGGCTACAAGTATGTTTTGGGACTCAGTCCGATGCTGTGGTCAAAAGCGTTTTTCAAAATCATTTAGTGCACCTTTAAAGTTTACCTACAGAACCACCACTGACTCTGCGCCTCTTTACCTAAATTAATTTACCTAAATTCATTACTTCAGGCTTATATGCCCTCTAGATGCTTGCGTTCTGCAAGTGAACGGTGCATTATTGTTAAGAGGCACAAAATTACTTCCACTCACTTTTACATTAAATGTTCCCTCCTGGTGGAATGACCTGCCCAATTCAATCCAAGCAGCTCTGAGCAATCTGAGTCCTTAGCCATCTCCAAGAATCGCCTAAAAACACATCTCTTCCATCTTTATTTGGCCCTCTAACTCTAGCATTCTCTAATTCTATTCTTAAAAAAAACCTGCCCCTTTTAGACACTCTTGCACTCTATTAATTTACTAACTGCTTGTTTTCTTAAAAAAAAAAAACCTAACACTAGGTGCTCTATTCTTCTTTTATTCTATTTTTATTTTTATTTATTATACAATTAACAAAAAGCAAAAAAAGCCTCTAACACTAGCTTTCTCTATTCTTTTTGTATTTTATCTGCCTCCTTTTAATTTATTATATAATTTAAAAAACCCTTGCTACGTGTACTGTGTTAGGTTAACTGAGACTTTTCATAAAACTTGCATATCATTGCTTTTTTGTTGATTTTGATTGCTTCCATTGTTCTCATTTGTAAGTCGCTTTGGATAAAAGCGTCTGCTAAATGACGAAATGTAAATGTAAAGGTTGGAGCATACGCTGTCACCCTACATCTTGAATGTGCAAGTTGCTGCTATCACAGCACATCATGATGCAGTGGACGGCCAGTCCCTGGGGAAGGATGAGCTGATCATCAGGTTCCTGAGGGGTGCAAAAAGGTCAAATCCTCCTTGGTCACCCCTCGTCCCCTCCTGGCATCTCTCTGTTGTCCTTGTGGGAGGACAACAGTCCAGAGGGATCCCTTTGAGCTGCTAGAGTCAGTCAAGCTTAAGATCCTGTCTATTAAGACAGTGCTCCTTACCGCGCTCACCTCCACCAAGAGGGTCGGGGACCTGCAAGCTTTTTCGGTGAGCGAAGAGTGCCTTGTGTTCAGGCGGCCTACTATCACTTTGTCCTGAGACCCCGGACTGGATACGTGCCCAAGGTGCCTCTCTGGCAGACATTTGTAGAGCTGCAGGCTGGGTGACACCTAATACCTTTGCTTGGTTTTACAACCTTTTACAACCCTGCATAGAGCCAGTTTCTTCCCAAGTGTTGAGTAATAGGTAAGTGGCGCGAAGAACGCCACGCATTCCCCCACACAAGGAGATGTGAGCCCCTTTTTTCTCTCGGTGACGTTCCCCCAGATGGCGAACCCTGGTCGAGCATTCTCCAGCACCCCCAAGCCCAGTACTGGCATTAGCATGCCTGGGGCCCCAGTCAGCCCCTGTTCTGGGCTAGGTGTCCATATGGCGCGATTCCCTGCGGGCAATCCCATATGTGTATTCTTCCACAGTAAGGTTTCCCTTGTGGTAAACCTGTGTCTTCTCCTTGACAGTCTTTGCTGGCAGTAGTTCCATTCCTACTCCAAGGTTGACCCTGCCTCAGAGACCCATTCCATATGCAGGACTGACCCCTGGGTCATATTAGTATCTCCATATGTCACCTCCCTACGGGTAGGATGTGGTCTCTGTAGCGACCTTCTCTTTGGAAGGCACACTTCCCGAACATTATCTAGTCTGGCTGGAATAAAAGAAAGAACTGAAGCAGTCTTTCTCCTGAAGGTTGAAATTCCTTTGAAATTATTGGGGGACGGAATAGCAGCATGGCTTTCTCCAGCAGCGGTGTACTCACCTTTGGCCCCTTTCAGTTCCAAGGATGAATTTGGGCTGGAGTGTTGGAAAGGTTTCGACTAATGGATTGGCATTTGCCTTGACTTGACTTGGCTTGTCATCATTTGCAGCGCCACAGGTTGTAATGGCGTTCAGTGATTGTGGCACTTTCCATAGGATCCCTAATGTAATCACAACACAACTCATAGTGACCAACAGATAGGGAACATCTCAGTTACATACATAACCCTCTTTCCCTGATGGAGGGAACAGAGATGTTATGTCCCCTTGCCGCAACCCTGAACCACTTGCTGAATGCTGGGGCACATTGTCAGCTCCTCAACGTAAACCTGAATAACTGGGGGCACGCTGTCGCCTAATGAGTGTGTGCGGGGGAGTGGCTTGGCATGCAAAATCCACTCTTCAATTTTGACTGGAGATTTCTTTTAAACTCAGAGGAGATTGGGGCTCCCAAGTTAGACCCCTAATGTAATCACAACATAACTTATAGTGACCAACAGATAGGGAACATCTCAGTTACATACATAACCCTCTTTCCCTGATGGAGGGAACAGAGATGTTATGTACATTATTATTACAATATACCACATTAATGATAAATATGAATAAAATACAGATATAATTTTACTATTAACACATTTACTCACTTGTAGGAGCTGATGTTTGAGACTCAGTTAAAAGAGAGCTTGTGGCAGGGGCTGCTGGGATATTTAGATATACAACGAAAAAAATAATTAGTTTTTTGTTTTTGTTTTTTTGCATGCAATACAATTTATACTGTGATAACCATTGAAGTACATGAGATTGCAATAGACTGTTTTCTATTATTATTTCCAGTTATGTTATTTCCCAACATAAACTTTAGCAGGTAGATGCTGATGTTTGATACTTGGGATTTAACATTAAATAAGCACAATTATTATTACAATATACCACATTAACAATAAATATGAAAAAACAGAGATTTTCATATTAACACATTTACTCAATTGTCTATCAGGCACGTGCACACATAGACATCAAAGGGAGCTTGAGCACCTACCCTTTTTCTTCCTCGAGAGAAAATGCCCTTTTTTTCTGGGGAGTTATATATAAATATATATATATATAAATGAATATGTGTGTGTTTGTGTGTTTCTGTTTGTGCACGTCTTTCCCTGTAAAACTAATTTTAAAAAAATCAAAATATCAGGTCGGGTTGGGAAATGTTGACACTCTGTCGAGTTCCGATGCCTTTTTCTCCCTCCGCGCAGCACAGCGGCGTAGCACACATTGATCAGCACATCACATCACAGACAGAGAGCAGCAGAAGTGAAGCCCTCCCTCCCTTTCCAATGTGTTTGTCATGGTATGGAGATGAGTGGTAATGAACAAAAGATTAAGTTACCTGTGCCTTGAATTTACCGCTAATTATCCAAAAGACAAAAGGCAAATATAGTTAATTTGTATTGTTTTATTATTTTTATTATTTTTTTGTTAGATGAATTTTTGATGATGTAATGTTATTTGTTGTATGTTAGAGCAGTGCGTGTTCTTTCACTGCATGATTCAGTTTATTAAAATGCATTTAGAATGTTCACAGAATTCAAGATATGGGGGCAGAAATGTATTTATTTATAGAAAGTTTTAAGTTAATCAGTATCACATGAAGACTGACGTTATTTCCACCAAAAAGCAGCATGTTTACAAATGTGATATTGATTTTATACAGCAGGTCAATAAACAAGAATTTAACATTAAGACACTTACGTTTTAGACACAATATTGACTGTTTTTGTTCTATTTCGTCAACATATATAATTCCAAATCGTGTCTCTGAGCAACATGACGGTGTTTCGTTCCTGAATGAATCAACCGTTTGAATGATTTGGTTTAATCGAAAGAATTTTCGTATTAACACATTTACTCAATTGTCCATTAATACAAATACTCACTTGTAGGAGATGATGTTTGAGACTTGTTTAAAGGAGAGCTTGTAGTGGCATTGGCTGCTGGAATATTTATGTGAACAAAACAGATATATCATTTTCGTATTAACACATTTACTAAATTGTCCATTAATACAAATACTCACTTGTAGGAGCTGATGTTTGAGACTCGTTTAAAGGAGAGCTTGTAGTGGCAGTTGCTGCTGGAATATTTATGTTAACAAAATAGAGATAGAATTTTCATATTAACACATTTCCTTTATTGTCCATTAATACAAATACTCACTTGTAGGAGCTGATGTTTGAGACTTGTTTAAAGGAGAGCTTGTAGTGGCATTGGCTGCTGGAATATTTATGTGAACAAAACAGATATATCATTTTCGTATTAACACATTTACTAAATTGTCCATTAATACAAATACTCACTTGTAGGAGCTGATGTTTGAAACTCAGTTGAAGGAGAGCTTTCAGTGGCAGAGACTGCTGGGACATTTAGATTAACAGAGAAAGAGAACAATAAACAAACAAACAAGCAAATAAATAGTTTTGTTGTTGTTGTTCAAATCTAATTTTATATTGTTTTTAAAATACAAGAAATTGCTGTAAACTTTATGAATACAATTTTGTGTTACTGTTTACGGTTTCCTATTTTTCAACATAAAATTTTAACTGGTAGACACTTATGTTTGATACTTTATTAATTATTATTACAATAAGCCTATACCACATTTATGATAAATATGAATAAAATCGAGATAGAATTTAACCTATTACACATTTACTCAATTGTCCATACTCACTTGTAGGAGCTGATGTTTGAGAATCATTTAAAGGAGAGCTTGTAGTGGCATTGCCTGCTGGAATATTTATGTGGACAAAACAGATATAGAATTTTCGTATTAACACATTTACTAAATTGTCCATTAATACCAATACTCACTTGTAGGAGCTGATGTTTGAGACTCAGTTGAAGGAGAGCTTTCAGTGGCAGAGGCTGCTGGGACATTTAGATTTACAGAGAAAGAGAACAATAAACAAACAAACAAGCAAATAAATAGTTTTGTTGTTGTTGTTAAAATCAAATTTTATATTGTTTTTAAAATACAAGAAATTGCTGTAAACTGTATGAAAACAATTTTGTGTTACTGTTTACGGTTTCCTATTTTTCAACGTAAAATTTTAACTGGTAGACACTGATGTTTGATACTTTATTAATTATTATTACAATAAGCCTATACCACATTTATGATAAATATGAATAAAATCGAGATAGAATTAAACTTATTACACATTTACTCAATTGTCCATGAACAAAAATACTTACTTGTAGGAGCTGATGTTTGAGCCTCGTTTAAAGGAGAGATTGTAGTGGCAGTGGCTGCTGGAATATTTATGTGAACAAAATAGAGATATAATTTCCATATTAACACATTTACTCAATTGTCCATTAATACCAATACTCACTTGTAGGAGCTGATGTTTGAGACTCAGTTGAAGGAAAGCTTGCAGTGGCAGAGGTTGCTGGGACATTTAGATTTACAGAGAAACAAAACAACAAACAAACAAATAAACAGTTTTGTTGTTGTTGATGATAAAATCAAATTTTATATTACAAGACTTGTTTTTAAAATACAAGAAATTGCTTTAAACTGTATGAATACAATTTTGTGTTACTGTTTATGGTTTCCTATTTTTCAACATAAAATTTTAACTGGTAGACACTGATGTTTGATACTTTATTAATTATTATTACAATAAGCCTATACCACATTTATGATAAATATGAATAAAATTGAGATAGAATTTAACCTATTACACATTTACTCAATTGTCCATGAACAAAAATACTCACTTGTAGGAGCAGATGTTTGAGACTCGTTTAAAGGAGAGCTTATAGTGGCAGTGGCTGCTGGAATATTTATGTGAACAAAATAGAGATATAATTTTCATATTAACACATTTAATCAATTGTCCATTAATACCAATACTCACTTGTAGGAGCTGATGTTTGAGACTCAGTTGAAGGAAAGCTTGCAGTGGCAGAGGTTGCTGGGACATTTAGATTTACAGAGAAACAAAACAACAAACAAACAAATAAACAGTTTTGTTGTTTTTGATGATAAAATCAAATTTTATATTAAAAGACTTGTTTGTTAAATACAAGAAATTGCTGTAAAATGTATGAATACAATTTTGTGTTACTGTTTACTATTTTCCGATGTAAAATTTTAACTGGTAGAAACTGATGTTTGATACTTTTCATTTGACATGAAATAATCACAATTATTATTACAATATACCACATTTATGATAAATATGAATAAAATAGTAATTTTCATATTAATTATTTTATCATATTACACGTTTACTCAATTTTCCATGAAAAAAAAAAAAAAAAAAACTCACTTGCAGGAACTGACGTTTGAGATTCGTTTAAAGGAGAGCTTGTAGTGACAGTGGCTGCTGGAATATTTAGATGCACAATGAAACATTTTTGCATACAAAAAAAAATTATACTGCCAGAATGGTTATTGAAATACATGAAAATCCTGTAAACTGTATGAATATGATTTTGTTGTTACTATTTCTTATCTTCTATTACTATTTCCTATCACATTATTCCCCAACATAAATACAAACATTAACAATAAAATGAATAAAAACACATTTTATTTTCCTATTAACACATTTACTCAGTTGTCCATGAAAATAAATACTCACTTATTTGAGATCCAGAGCTTGTAATGGCAGGGGCTGCTGGGATATTTTGATGTATGAAGAAACATAAACATAACTTAAGTAAATTGTCATTTGTAAGTAATTAGTTGACATGCTTAAAATAATATTTTTTGCATACAGTGAAACTGATATGTACTGTAAACTGCATCAATTAAATGTTCTCAATTACAGTGTCAGTCTGGTAGGTGCTGATGTTTAATACAATTATCATTATGAAATTATATTAGCAATTAAATGAATAAAATACAGCTATACAGTAAGTGTTTACACAGTAATTACATGAATAATACTCACTTGTAGGAGGTGTTTGAGGAGATGTGTGAGACTCATCTGAAGAAATACTTGAAGTGACAGGGAGTGATGTGATATCTGGAAATACGTAGATAACAGAACACATTTAATAAATAGTCTTTCTTGACAAGCTCAGAAGGTATCTGGTAACACTTT
This sequence comes from Cyprinus carpio, assembly GCF_018340385.1. Taxonomy (NCBI): domain Eukaryota; kingdom Metazoa; phylum Chordata; class Actinopteri; order Cypriniformes; family Cyprinidae; genus Cyprinus; species Cyprinus carpio. Next base: position 18,596,373 of record NC_056621.1, on the reverse strand, counting down.
AGAATAGGGAAGACATATTCACTATTAGGTTGTTAAGTTTAGGTATGAGGTAGGATTAAGGTATCTAAAATATGATCATACAGAATAAGACATAACTATGTGCTTTATAAGTACTAATAAATAATAGTTATATTATATGTTATATTAATTAGTAATGTGCATAGTTAATAAGAATCAGTTCATACAATTAAATTTTGTATTATGCTATTATATATTGCATTATACAATATATTAATATTAAAATACTAGCATAGGTTACAGGATATAACCATTTTAACTGGTCAGACTCTGATGTTTCTTACTCAGGATGTGATTGTAAATGTTAGCACTGACCTGTATGAGTCTGTGCATTCAACCCCTGAGGAAAGAAGTGAGTTGCATTATTAAACAATTTTAAAGACATTTCAAGGATACTCAAATCTAGGTCACTAGAACGACTATTAAGCCCTGTTATCTAGGGAATAATTGCACTAAAAGGGCACAATAAGGATAAGGTTGTGGTAGTTGAATCCCAGAGAAATCACTCCGGTTGAGGATCGAAAATCACACAGATTAGGCAAAGAAAACTGTTACATTTATTAGAGATCGCACAATAACATAAAAAGTAACAATAACAATAACAAATAAAAGTATGTAATAACAAACAAAAGGAAACTATAAAAGAAAATAAATTAACCTAATCGGATAATAAAATAAAAACATAAAATTGATCAAACTCCCTATAAAAAAACAAACAAAACAACACAAAAGAAAAAAGAAAAATCACAAAATAACATCAACTTTAACATCAACAAATATGAGCTCTAAGTTTTAATTAGGACAACATTTCGTTGAGACAAGTTTGGTTGGGACAGTTTGATTGTAGGCCGGAATAGGAAACCAGGAGATCTCAACCCATTCACGGTTACACCATCAATTACTTCCACAAATGAGTTCTAGTGAATATGACCATGGAAAGAGAACGTCAGTAACTGACGAATTGGGATCTCGCTAGAGAGACGAATCGCCTTTGAGTGTTAACAAAACAAGCCAATGAATGTTGGCGTGCGAGATTTGCATCGCACACCCCGCCCCACAGCGTGGGTATATAAGAAGAGCGCGTGCAGTCGCACATTCAGTTTTTTTGCTGAGGAGCCGAGACGCTGTGCCTCGGCCGTACAGCGGTGGTACAGCAACTGTGGTGACGGAACGTAACGTCTCCGTTCCCTCCTTCAGGCAACGAGGGTTACATACGTAACCGAGACGTTCCCTTTCAGTCAGTAACATTCAACGTTACGTCAGTGACTAACGAATTGGGATCCATATGGAAAGCGCCACTATTGCTGACCCCCTCCAGTGCCCTGCGAAAGCAGCAAGCGAAAGCAAGCAAGCCCCCCCACACCAGTTGGGGCATAAGATAGGACAGGGCTTAGGCAGAGGAACCCGCTACTGCTGTTCCATACAGTGGGATTGGATAATACTGGAAAAAGCGTACCCAAGTAGGGGAACACTACGAAACCACATCCTGCGCATAGGAGGTAACATGTGGAAATTACACATATGGACTGGCCATAGGGCAGTGCTACATATAGAAGTCCCTGCGGTAGACTCAGCCCGCCTGGGGTGGGATCACTACGCAGCAGAGACGGCAGAGAAATCTCTGCCAGGGAAAGACAAGGGCTTACCGTGAGGGAAGCTGTACCGTGGAAGAATACACATGTGGGATCACCCGGAGGGGGAATCACTACACACGGGCACCTAGTCCAGCACAAGGGCAGACCTTGTGCATACACACGAGTGCTGGACCTGGAAATGTCTGCTATTGAGGCGCCCCGTGCCAAAGCCCAGGAGGAAGCCAAAGCTCTTGTGGAGTGTGCTGTCACTCCAAGGGGGCACAGTAAGCGATGGGCCTGATATGTTTAGACTATAGCCTCCACTATCCAGTGGGCAAGTCTTTGTTCGGAGACAGCCTTTCCCTTTTGCTGTCCTCGGAAGCAGACAAAGAGCTGGTCTGAGGTCCTGAAGCTCTGTGTGCGGTCCACGTAATTGCTCAAGGCGCGAAAAGAACCGAGCAAAGCGATGGCTGGGTCTGCCTCCTCCCGGGGCTGCGCTTGCAAGTTCACCACCTGATCCCTGAAAGGCGTGGTGGGAACTTTGGACACGTATCCAGGCTGGGGTCTCAGGACAGAAAATTCCTGCAGGTCCCCGGCCCTCTTGACCGAAGCCAATGCAGTGAGGAGCACTGTCTTCAGCGACAGAAACTTAAGCTCTACTGACTGCAGAGGCTCGAAGGGCTCCTGCTTCAAGGCCGTCAGGACCAAGGGGAGATCCCAAGATGGTACCAGGTGAGGGTGCGGAGGGTTCAGCCTCTTTGCCCCCCTAAGGGCCTCCTTGCCCCCCTAAGGAACAGGTCGTGCTTCCCAACTGACTTGCCGTCTACTGCATCATGATGTGCAGCAATAGTGGCAACATATACTTTGAGAGTGGAGGGAGACAGCCTTCGCTCCAGCCTATCTTGCAGAAAGGAGAGCACAACCGCAATTGGGCATCTACAGGGGTCTTCCCGGCGGGAAGAACACCAATCGATGAACAGGTTCCACTTCAGCGCGTAGGCATGCCTCGGAGAGGGCGCTCTAGCTGAAGTGATGGTGTTTACTACCGCTGGAGGTAAACCACCTAGCTGTCATGAGGAGCATCAGTTCTGGGAACCAAGTCCGACTGGGCCAGTATGGCGCTACTAAGAGGACCTGCTCCTCGTCCTCCCTAACCTTGCACAGCGTCTGTGCGAGAAGGCTCACTGGGGAAACGCATACTTGCGTAGACCCCGAGGCCAGCTGTGTGCCAGTGCATCTGTGCCGAGGGTGCCAGAACAGCTGGCAGTGGGACGTGTCTGGAGAGGCAAACAGGACTACCTGAGCATCCCCAAAGCGTCCCCAGAGCAGCTGGACTGTCTTGGGGTGGAGTCGCCATTCTCCCGGAAGGGCGGGCTGACGAGAGAGCTCGTCGGCTGCACGATTGAGCTCGCCTGGGACATGAATGGCACGAAGCGACCTCAGATGCTTCTGACTCCAGAGAAGGAGATGGCGGGCAAGTTGCGACAGGAGCGTAGACCACCCTGGTGGTTGATGTATGCAACAGTTGGCTCTAGGCAATTGATTTGCCTCTGCAGATGAGGCCCTGTCCAGGTGCCTGAAGCTGCATGCCCATTGCACATGGCACCCCAGCCGATGGCAGAGGCATCTGTTGAAACAACAACAGGCCTGGACACTTGCACTAGTGGAACCCCTGCCCATAGAAAAGCAAGGTCCGACCACGGGCTAAAGGTTTGGCGGCAGGACGGGGTAACCAAGACCCGGTGTGTGCCGCTTTGCCATGCCCATCTCAGGACTTGATAGTGAAACCAACGCTGAAGCGGTCTCATATGAAGCAATCCTAGTGCCGTGACAGTGGCAGCGAATGCCATATGCCCCAGGAGCCTCTGAAACTGTTTCAGTGGAACCACCTTCCTGCCCTGAAATGACTCCAGGCAGTTCAGCATCGACTGAGTGCACTCTGTCGAGCGACACGTTGTCAGGTCGACCGAGTCCAACTCGACACTGAGAAAAGAGATCCTCTGCACAGGGGAGTTTGCTCTTTTCCCAGTTGACCTGAAGCCCCAACCGGCTGAGGTGGCTTAGTACCACGTCCCTGTATTGGCACAACTAAACTCGAGACTGGGCCAATATTAGCCAGTCATCGAGGAAGTTGAGAATGCGAATGCCTGCTACCCTCAAGGGGATGAGGGCTGCCTCCACAACCTTGGTGAAGACACGAGGCGGATGTTTAAGAGTGTGGGTGGGGACGATTGTGATGATATGCCCACCCCTCAAACGCGAAGCGGAGAAACGGCCTGTGTCTGGGGAGAATCGAGACATGAAAGTACGTGTCCTTCAGGTCGATCGCTCCAAACCAATCTCGTGGACGAACACATTGAAAGATACGTTTCTGCGTTAACATCCTGAACGGGAGCTTGTGAAGGGCACGGTTCAGAACACGCAGGTCCAGGATTGGCCGTTACCCACCGCCTTTCTTGGGTACAATGAAGTATGGGCTGTAGAACCTCGACTTCATATCGGCTGGAGGGACCGGCTCTATCACATCCTTCGCCAGCAGGACCGCGATTTCCGCTCGCAAGACCAGAGCATCTTTGTCCAGCACAGAGGTGAACCAGATGCCCCTGAACTTGGGAGGACGCAGTGCAAACTGAATTGCAAAGCCGAGTCTGGCGGTTCTCGTGAGCCAGCGAGACGGTCTGGGGAGCACTAGCCAGGCCCCCAGAGATCGAACAAGTGGGTCACAACCAAAGTACCCGCGGTGGGGCAGCGAGGCAGAGCACAGGGACCCAACCCGGAAGGCACAGCATCCCAGAGTGGGGTCTGAGTGAGTGGTGTGACTCTTACCTGGCTCCGCGATTGGGCAGGGGGTGCATGAGAAGGCAGAGCGGCGTGCTGGCGAAGGGAGAGGGGCTGCGCCTCGTGCACCGCCATCCTGGCCCTCTTGAGAACCAGAGAAACAGGAAACTGCTCTTTTGTTGAATGTTTGGGTACCACTGGCTGGGGAGCCAGTGGCGGAACAAAACAAAAAGCAGGAGGGCCATGGTGTGCAGGGCAGAGGTGGCCTGTCCAGCAGCTCCTTAAGCCTTGGCCGTCAGTGCGGACGAGAACTTACAGGCCCTGTACGGGAGGCGTGGATTACCCCGCCAGGCGGCAGTGCTTTGTGGGCAAAGCCGCATCGCACTAGCGTGCTTAACTGGGGGGATCTCCACATACCCCTTAGCCACCCCGCCGTCGAGGGTAGTGAGGGCGGAAGAGGCACTAGATCTGTTTGGGTCGGGGGTAGTGTGGGATGAAGGAAGTGGTGACCTGCTCATGCTCTTCTGGGAAGAATGGAACCTGGACGATCGGCGTGCAGCACCCCCAAGAACCAATCATCCAGCCTTGAACGTTCGGGAGATGGAGGGGCCTTCCATGGCAACCCAACGCTCTTGGTGGCTCGGGCAAGCATAGCAGTCAGCTCTGGGTCTGACTTGGGCAACGCAGCCGAATCTTCATCTCCAGATCCTAGCTCGTCCCCCGATGCAGTGATCGACATCAGGTCATCTGCTGGTGGGCAGGATGAAGTGCTGGGCCCCGCCCTGCCCGAGGCATCAGCATCCGCATCGCGGTACACCAGAGGGTACGATGCGCCGGAGGAGTGAGGGGCCCGTGGAGACTCGCTCGGCGGGGAAGCCCTCACTGTGACCCTCAGATCACCCTGGCCATGAACTGAAGTAGCCCTCCTCTTGAAGGAGGAACTAGAATGGGGCATGGGGAGGGGGACTCCTCCTCATTTGACAAAGAGGAGCCTTGATCGCAACAATGCGATGGTCATGTTCCCACAAGGAGAACATGACTCATCCATGAACGCTGCCTCAGCGTGTTCGAGGCCCAGGCACGAGATGCAGCGATCGTGACCATCAGATGGAGCCAGGAAGCGACCACATCCAGAAACGCACAAGTGGAAAGACATCTTTAAAAAGACGCCCCGTCACTCGTGGAGCTCTTTTAGTAATTGCTCTTTTAGTTTGAAAAAACACCGAAGTGTTGAAGCGCCCAGGAGGAGTTGCAGCGTGACTGCAGAATGGGAAGCTGCAGCATGCTGAGAAAAAAGCAGCAGCACTGGCAACCCCCGCTGACGCGCCGTAACACCAACACCAACATTCATTGGCTTGTTTTGTTAACACTCAAAGGCAATGTGTCTCTCTAGAGAGATCCCAATTCGTCAGTCACTGACGTAACGTTGAATGTGACTGACTGAAAGGGAACTAGAGCTGATACAAACCTCAATATGTTGTAAGGCCAGCAGCAATGTTAGTGTTTCCTTCTCAATGGTACTAGTAACTTAACCCTCTGGGGCCTGAGGATGGTTTGGGGGCTAGAGAAGTTTTGACATGCCCTGATATTTGTGTTTTTTCAGTTGCTTATAAACACATAAATGGCTAAAGTCTAATAACACTGTAATCAACACAAAGTGGGCTACAATAATATGTATGTATGTATGCAGCATGTATGTACATGATTGTGTTTTCGAGAAAGCGACGTTTATGTGTGGTTAGTGAAAAACTAAAGTTTTAAAAGTCACTGAAAAAAGGCAATAAAACACCTAGAGAACATTTGTTCACAAGACTTTTGGGAGCAGATTTTGAAGCCTAGAGTTTTTGCTTCAAAATGATTTGAAAATCATCTTGATTACTCGCTCACAGAAAACAATATATTTATATACATCTTTTAAGACACTTTTTGTGTAGGAAAGGTATATGCGAGAAGGTGTCAACTATCATGCATAATGCTGTGATTCACACCTGAGAAGACAAAGGTCCGCATAATGAGCTGCATAATGAGCCTTTCAGCCAGGTGTGTGACTGAGAGGGAAGAGTTACAAGAACTCTGAGGACAAAATAATTTTTTTAAAAACTACATTATTAACATTATTGTGATGGTCACTGATACTAGTACTAATTTATAGGAAAAAAGAACACAATTACCACATAGCACACATATTATCAGTGATATTTACAGCTTACTTGATACATTTACACCTCAGAGGATCCTCTGTATAACACATTCAGTAAAGTTTTGTCTAACCATTCTTACTGACATTAGGCTAGCAACAATATTTTTTTATATCGTATTGCTGTTTATGTTATATAACATAAAAAAAGAAAAAAAAAAAAAACATCCTGGCATGGTGAGACATTTGGATGCTGTGAATGAAACTTTATAATGTTTCACTTGATTATACATTTAGTCAGGAATTATAGTTTGAAAAAAGTCTAACTAGTAAAATGTGTACAGGTTATGTGAAAACTAATACAAGTAGGATAATAAAAAAAGGCTTACTCATGTTTAGGATCTCTGCTTGATCAAGCCGCTGCATCAATAATCCTAAGGTAAATCAAAGGTTTCTTGAGGTGAATTCTTTCTTATTTGTCACAGCAAGTCTTTTCTGCAGTGAATTCAGTCTCATTCCTCTCAGCGCGAAGTGCAAAGTAAAATGTAAAAAACTGTTTTGTTTGTTGTTGTGGGTCTTTTATGCAGTGTGTTCATTATAATGCCAATAGCGCGCTCGGCACGTGGGCGTGGTCGCATTAGATATAATGAAGGGAGACGTGAAAGACTGGACATCTCGTTGGTTTCATATGGATTACGTTATCACAGAATATTTGTTTTCGATAAGACTTGCTTAGTTTAAAAGTAGGCATGTCAAGCTTTCTATAGATCTATCTCTCATGCCTCTGTGTTGAGTATTTGCTGAGTTATAGTTCATTTTAATGATGTGTTTCTCAATGAAGATCACCGCAGACCAAGGCTGCAGACAGAGCACCCTGTTTTTTTTCTTTATTTTATAAAGGCACAAGGTTTTGTTGTATTATGTGTGTATACAAATAAAATTTGACCCTTTAAAGATTTGATTGATGTATTGCTCTTATCTGTACGATCAAAACTGAAAGTGTAATTTAAGTTCTTTTTGGTGTTATCAGGAGAAGATGCCTCAAAATGCATATTTGCGTTAACCGGGTTAACTGATGTTTTAGGAATTTTTGTGAAAAATCCCTAAAAGAATGCTCAACACCATCTTCATCATCTTGCAGTAGGACAACACCCACGCCAGTAGCACTTGCTTGTTTAAATAAGATTGTTTAGTTTAAATGAGCATGAATAATTTGGTGCAGCTAGAACAATCAATGGTGGACTGGCATTCATCATTCCACTCACAATCCCATGAAGCACAAAGCATATTTGCTAGAGGCAGCGCAACATCTGATAAATTTCTACAAAACTTTCCTATAATCCATGCTCGGGACTGCAAGTCCATTCTCTATTAAATATTTTACATCTTCTTCTATAACTTTATGTTTGGAGGGGTTCACTCCTCTCTATTAGCAATCCGCTTAGTTGGCAGATGGGCATCAGCGTCAGTATCATGTTTCAGCACCTGAGTTTGGGGCGGGACATCTGAAAACAAACCTGAGAAAGAGTTAATTATCTCTACCATATCAGTTCACTGATCGGACAAGTGCAACAAATGTGAATTTAAATCCTCCAAAATCTTGGAATTATTTAATCTGCCACTCGAGGCTAGAGGACACTGCAAGCTTTGCCCATCTTGATCCGGAGCACCATCAGAAGTAAACACGACAGAAGCTACAGGGGTGATAATGGGTTTTTGACCTTGAATACTCATACCAACTTACATACAGCTTCAACATATTTATGTGGCGCACAAAGTGTTTTCCTCCAGCAGTCATGAGTTCGAATCATATACAACCCCTATTCCAGAGAAGTTGGGACATTTTGTAAAATGCAATAAAATCAAGAATCTGTGACAAGTTCTGCTTGATACAAGACTTCAGAAACTATGCAGTCTGTGATCCTCATTGGTTAATTCTCGACAGATCTAGACTGCAGGTAGGCCAGTCTAACACATTCACTCCGTCTCTACGAAACCACACTGTTGTAGCACATGCAGAATGAGAGCTGGCATTGTCTTGATCTAATAACCATGGACTTCCCATGAAAGACATCATCTTGACAGCAGTATATGTTTTTGTACAATCCCAATATATGCCTCCGTGTCAACTCTACCTTCGCACATATGCTCTGCTGCACCCCATACCATGACAGACGTTTGCTTTTGCTTCTGTTGCTAATGAAATTCTGGATGGTCCCTTTGGTCTGTGGGACTGAGAACTCAAAATCCATTTTTCCCGGAAACTAAGTTAAAATTTGGACTCATCTGAGAGTCTTTTTGATTATCTGAGATGAGCTCTGGCCCACAGAACCCAGCAGCATCGCTGCATAGAATTGATGTATAACTTTCTCCTAGAGTAACAAATATTCAAGTTACATTTCTTGATGCAGCTGCAGACTGTGTTAAGTGACAGTGGTTTTCTGAAGTACTCCTGAGCCCATGTGGCTATATTTAACACCACAGCATGAAGGTTTCTTATGCAATGCCATCTGAGGGCTCAAAGGTCAAGCACATTCAACTGAGGTTTCCCACTATGCCCTACATGTACCGTGATTTCTCTGGATTCCCTGAATCTTTTCAAAATATTATTATGATACTGGGTGAAAGAAATTCTTTGCAATTTTGCATTGCGAAATGTGATTTTTGATTTGTTTGACACTTCTCTCATGAAATTAGGCACATAGTGATGAGCCATAATCTAGCTCTGCTTGCAAAGACTGAGATGCTCCTTTTATACCCAAACATGATACCTTTTGAGAGGACCTCTCATGGTGTGTCTGAAAACTAGCTCTGCTGTGCTGAACCCCAGTGACTCCTGAACGGACTCATGGACAGCAAACAGTAATAAAGGCAACTTCCCATACCAGTCTTAGCATGGACTTCAAAGTTTGATGGAACCTTTGCAAAGCACCTTGGGACTCAAGACAGTAAGCACTAGATGTATCATGCTTGATTTTCAGTTGAGACAGCACCTGTTTAAACAGTCGAAGCATACAATTTGTCCCCTGACTGGTTTGAATCACCTTCGGAAAACCAAAGGTCGAAAAGAACATAATTAGAGCTTTCACTACATTCTCGTTTTCAACGAATGTAACATATTGCCTCTGTGTAGCATGTAGCCATGCACATAAACGAGGTCAGATACATATGTCTTGGCTGGCTCCAAGACCTACAGAACCTGTTGACCTGGTACTGCATTTCCCAGAGTCTCTTGTAGGGGTAGCTTATGAAGTCAAATATTTTTGAGTTGCCACTCGAAGATGCTCGTCCCAGTAAAAGCATATTGGGCGTGATGTACTGCACACTGTCTTCACGGCTCTGCACCCTGGCATCTATCGGATATTCATTGGCAAGGTTGGCAGCGATCTGAAGGGTTGTCTGGAGCTCACTCTAGCTGGGGCCTGATTCTTTCCCCAGACTCTGAAATGCCTTCACGATGCGAACAGCAGATTCCACAGGACCATTTCGATGAGGCGAATCAGCTGGTTGAATTTTCCACTGCCAGTCAGTTCCATTTTTAGCCGAAGCTTCCTCCACAATAGACCTGTCTAAGTAATTTAGGAACTTGAATAGTTCTTCCAGGACAGATTTGGCACAGATGAAGTTGGTGTCTGGGTCAGACCAGATCTTCTTAGGATGCCCTCGAATTGCAGTGAACCTCTGGTACGCCATCAAGAAACTCAGTTGACATGGTGTTGGCCAGCTCTGTGTGAATAGCCCTACTGGCCATGCAGCAGAATACAAATCCCAATACCTTCATTGTGACCCGCTTCTTTACATCGTCCTTGACTTGATAGTGTCCAAACAGGTCAACAGCTGTAAAGTCAAATGGGGCTGCATGTCTAGTCCTTTCTTGAGGCAAGTCGTCCATTACTTGTTGATAGGGCTGCACAATTAATCGAAATTAAATCGCAAAGGAAATAAATCGTGATTAGGCAGAAGCTGTAATTGTCATGCATATCTTTCAGTGAAGCACAGTTCTGTGATTAGCAGTAAATCTCCATCCAAAGGCCAGAGGGCGCTCTTGCGCTGAAAATCCAAATATGCCCGGAAGAAGAAATCCAGGAAATGCCTATGATGCAGCTGAATAAACAGAAGATTTAACTGCTTTCATTGATTCAACATGACTAATAAACACATGACTACAGCAATATATGGTTTATCATAGTTCTTATTATTATAATTTATCACAAAATAGTATATTTATAATTTAATGCTAATCGACATATTGAAATATTGTGTGCCTTAATTATTCTAAGGAGTCACATCATTTCTTAGAAGGATTTATTTCAAACACTCGGCTGACATTATAAAGTGTGTTTGGAGTAAAAATATGCTATTAAATGTGTGATTTTCACATGCTCTCAGATGGAGCGACATTACTACACAGAGCCGTAGTTCACTGAGAAGATATGCAAACAGCTGTCATTATCGCAAATGATTTCGTCAATTTCATAACCCTACGATTATATCGTCTGTGATTATGAATGTGATTTTGCATAGCTTGTCAGAGAACTACGGCTCTGTGTAGTAAATGCTGCTCCACCTGAAAGCAGGTGATGGAGATTTACTGCTAATCACAGAACCGGTTTTACTGACAAAATGTGCATGACAATCGCGATTAATTGCATTCGATTAATTGTGTAGCCCTATTTGTTGACATCTTCTGGCTCTGGCTTTCTTACAGATTATGCAGTTATCAATAACTTTTTGAGCAATTCTTCTTCCTTTGATGACCCACGCTTTCTTCTTCATCTTCATTAGAGTCGCAGCCACTCCATGACCCTCATTTTGAGCCTCACAAGCCAGCAATATTTAGATCCATGTGCTGTAAGGTAGAAGAGGAACATCAACTTTGTCTTCTTTGAAGCTCTGGACTCTTCCACCACAAACCAGCAGCCCAGATTCCTGCTCTTTATAGACGACCAGTGGATCTGTAGTAGTGGTTGGAAAGGTCACGCCACTTTGTGCAGCCAAGAAAAGATCTCTTAAGGCATCCAATGTTGATCCTGGTGAAAGCATACTCGCCCAGTTCTTCCTCTTCTGAGTCACGCCACAAGAACCTATGTAAATGTACTTCTCGTTCTTCAAGCCAAACTTAGTTTTCTTGATATCTCCCAGAGCAGCGAAGGCACCCTTCCGGAATTTTAGAAGCACAGCACGAATTGGATTAAGGACATCAGGACCTTCTAGCAGGAGGCCATTGAGACTTAGGCCTCTAAACTTTTGACTACTGTTCCAGAGTCTTACTGGAGTCGTGACAGAATGTGGATTTGGAGCAGTGAGATGGGTAATGTACCAAACTGGTCCAGACCAAGTAAGTAAAGCTTATTTGGACAACTTCATCGCGGACCGGGCGATTGACCATTTCGTGGACTTGAGCAGCGTCAGCAGCTTTCCATTCCAACTCTTTGGCCAACTGTCTCTCATTCCTCAAGAGGGTGTGCTCAACTGCCTTTCTGTTGTTCGGCAATGTGGCTGGATCTTCTATCCAGGGGTATCTGGCATGCCAGTGGGGCCATTCACTGTGGTCATCGGCAAGTGCTTATGTAAGCCCACTCCTCACCACTTCCAGCTCTCTTTCTTCAACAAGGGTCTTCTCTTTGCTGTCTGGCTGGCAGTTTCCACAATGACAGCCTCCACATCTTGGCTCACAAGCAGCACCAATACTATCCCATCTCAACCACTCAAGGAAGTCACTAGTAGCTGCAGAACTAAACTGCTGAGGTTTGATGGTTAATGAAGCTTGCACAGCACAGCCCACAGCACGGGGTCTCCCACAATGCGAAACATTTGAGAAGAATTTTTGCAGTTGATTGGCTGTTACATGTCTATGAACTTCTGCAATGTTGTCATGACCATAGAAGATCAACTGGTGGGACCTGAGGGTGCCTCTTGGAGTCCTGACTCGAATCTTTAGCAGGTAATGCTTCTGTTTTAACAAGGACTTTCATGCCTCCGACACCATGGACCACGAGTGTGATGTATTTGCTTCTGAAGTTGATCAGCTGTCTTATGAGTTGGTGTCTGAAGCTAGGTCAGTAAGGGTACCAATCTTTTGTCCAGTATTAGCTGATGACAGGCATCATGATGACAGGCCACTCAACTAAGCCAATATCCTCTAGAAGGCTTGATTGACTCTTTGCAGTATGAGAGGTCCTGGACACCATGTTGCAGAAAGCATTTGGATGAGCTCAATGATTTTCTTTGGCTGGTGGCCTTTAACTGCTGGAAGCCTCTGGAGCTCTCAATGGCGATGGCAGTTTGGCTTCCAAAACGGTTCTCCAAAATGCAGAAGATATCATCTGCTGTATTATAGGACATCAAGCAAAGATTGCTTGTAATTTTATCATCCAGGCTATCAAGTAACTAGAACTTTTTGACTTCTTTTGACCCAGTTGGCTCCCCTTGTCTCTAAAGGGCTTCCCAATCTCTTCACTTCAGTGAAAGTCACGCCTGATGCCAGTAAACTTAGGAAGGAAGGTTGGCTTCAGTTTAATGGCTGGTGTTGAGTAGCTGATGGAACTCAAGCTGCAGTCACCACTCTTTCGGCATCTTCTATGGCTTTTGCTTGAATAAAATCTACTTTTCTTGAAGTTAAGGTGAGAAAGACCTGCTCAAGTCCTCATATGCGACACTGGAAGTCTTTCTGCTCAGTGGGAGGGGCCCAAGATTTCCACTGTGCATGCAGCTCTTTTGCCGTTTTAACAAGTCTTTCTAGATGGTCGAGCATGAAGTCAAAGGCCTCTTTGTTTCCACTGGGTTCGATGGATTACACACACTCTGCTTCATCCTCTGCAGCCTTTACCACCATAATTAGCTCCTCTTCTCCAAAGCTGGTCCAGAGTGTCTTTTGGATGAGGTCTCTCTGCACCTTTAGTTTCATTTCACACTCACTTGCAGTTTTTTCTATATTAGCATTTTGCTGTTCATTCAACACAGGAACGTCTGCATCCAGCTCCACTTCTGCAAGATACTGGGCCTCCACATCATCATTAGCTTCTATGACTTTGTTAGCCTCAATTGTGAGTTTTTTAAAACTGTCTCTGAGCTCCTCTTCAGACAGTACTGTACACATCCTAACAACATTGTTTGCCAGCCGGGAGAATTGGCGTTTTGCTGTTGTCCTGTTGGCTTTAAGCTGCTCCAGGGACATTTCAAGTCAGCCATCCTCTATTCCAGCAGATACAGGTCAAAGGATGGTTTACACTTCTTTATTCAGTGTCTTACCACATTTCTGGCTTTACAGTCTTAGCTGGTTGCTGTTCTGGTCTCTTTTCCAGTCTCCACAGCCCAGTTTTTCACTGTCAAGTGGTTTCACCATTTACAAAGTTTCAGTGTGCAGAACTCTCCCAATTGATAAGCCAGCCCACTACAAGAATCCCACCATACTTTGCTTTCTTTTCTTTTTTTCAGATTTCTTTTCTTTTCTTTTTTATTTTAATTTTTTTGATGCAGTGATCAATCAACCAGTTGTTAGTCAAGCAGGTGAAAAACATTTAGACAAATACAAACACCACTGTAAGAGCACAAATACATACAATCAAAAATACAAAGCAAAGCTTATATACAAAGTGTTCTTTTTAAATTAGCATAGAGAATATCATGTAAGTAAAAAACAGATATTTAAACATTTATACACTTTTACATACCAAATACACTGCATTTTAAATGACTGAATTTAATGTTTAATGATTTTAAACATCTACTTTTTGTAGCTTTTAATCTAAATATACTCTCTATATAGAAAACCAGACCTAATTCACAAACCAAACTAATACACACACAAAAAAAAATAATAATATTCAGATACAACACGATTCAACAAAACAATCCAAGTACTAAAAGAACAAAATATTAAAGCTCACCAGCTGCTTCTTCAGTTTGTTGTAGTAGGCTTAACTCTACACAAAAGGAATCTTTCCTTTGTTCAAGCCACAGATTGCCACAACACATAATGACCAGTGCAATCTACCCAGAGCAGTGCAAATTAACCAGTGAATTGACTAATGCAAATCTTAGTAAATTGTGTTGCATGATTTATTTAAATACTCTCCTCCCATAAATTTACAGATCAAAAGGGAAACAGGAAAAAGGGCATATTCAAAAAGGTGAGTCACAATAATATTTGTCCATGCCTTTTCAGCACTAATTTTCCACTGTGCGTCTTTAGTAAATCCAGACAGTAGTTTTTAATGCCAAATGAGGATTAATGCTTACACAAGCTGATAGTAAATCAGTCCCGTAATGGCAAAGAATTGTCCCTTAACGGAAAAGTTCATTTCTGACCCTGCGGGGCAAGTATAATGTACAATGACCACATAACATTAATTCATAAAAACTTAATTTTTCCATCTTAATTTAATACATAAAGTTAAACTAAATCAAAATGAGAAATGTTGGCTTGGAAACTGAAATAATACATTAAAGTTTTTAGATGGAAACTAAGGTCCCTCTCAGCTTTAGAAAACTGATATGCTCTGCTCCAATATTCCAGGAGAAATACCAAACGTGTTGTTTAATAACATGACCAAATTCCTTGTCACAAAAACAGAACCTGCTAAATTTACTGACAGAAACTCAAGGGGGGCGGGGGGATGCTGGAAAGCATGCTGGTGGCATTAAAAAAAACAAAACAAAACAAAGAACACAAAAACAACAACAACAACAACAAAAAAGATTATTTTCCTGGATAAGCAATATCTATGCAAATCAATTCCAGTCATGTTTACATATTCCACAGAATTTACCCATTCCACAGAATTTACACAGTACTGTCTGTCTAGCTTATGGTGACGTCTACTTATCATACTAATCGCCAAATTCCAGAACATTATCACCTGTCCCTCAAGCAGATATTTGGGCAAACAAGCAAAGCCATGACCAGTTAACTATATTTTATCAATGATGAGATACAGGTGGTTTCAAATTCAAAAAAGATATTTTTTTTTACTTAATTCAACTTATTTAATAATCAATCAGTTTTGTTTTAAACTCAAAATTGTAACAAACAAGACAAACTTGTAACAAACTTGTAAACAAATAAAATGTGTGAATGATCAAAAACATTATCCATATAAAATTACGCTCAAAATTTTATATGATTGAAGCATTCCACAGTACCTTAATATCTGCATGATCTAGACATATTTCTAATCACATAATAAAATATTTTACTTGAATTTTTATCCAGACCACTAAAACAAGATGTGAGCTTCAGGGAAAGTTTGCAGGTTGTGTGAGTTTATGGCCAGGTAAACAGGCATGTGAGTGGCCAGGTAAAAAACTGTGGCCTCCCACAGTTAAGGTAAGTCTATTGAACATTAGCTTTAAGTAAAAATACTTAAAGGGATACTCCACCCCAAAATGGAAATTTTGTCATTAATCACTTACCCCCATGTCGTTCCAAGCCTGTAAAAGCTTAGCTCGTCTTCGGAACACAATTTAAGATATTTTGGATGAAAACCTGGAGGCTTGAGACTGTCCCATAGACTACCAAGTAAATAGCAGTGTCAAGGTCCATAAAAGGTATGAAAGTCATCGTTAGAATATTCCATCTGCCATCAGACGTGCAATCTGGGTTATATGAAGCGACAGGAACACTTTTTGTAAGTGAAGAAAACAAAAATAACGACTTTATTCAATAATTCCTTTGTCAACGGTCTCCTCTGTGTCTCTCCGTATCACTGTATGCTGTGTATGCTCTTCTGTATCATCCGCGCCACAAGGATGTGCTGTTTTATTTCAAATCAAAGCTAAATACATGTAGAAAAAGTGTTCCTGTCGCTTCATATAACCCAGATTGCATTCAGTACCCCTGTGTAGGTTGTGGCGAGTCGGCTGCCTCCTCCCCATTTATCATCATCACCCCATCCCTTAATCAGCGCCCTTCACCAGGCTTCCGACAGGACAGGGTACGTGCAGAGAGGAGGGGGCGCAGAATCATCCAGGTCTGGCGGTGTGTGACGAGTCACACCTGAACCAAATGGAGCCTCATTACCGCCGCTGTTAAATGCCTCTCCTCTGGAGACTGGTAACTTCCCTGTGCATTCACGCTGGTGTCCTCGTGGGTCCAGGATGTGTGTGTAAAAGGACTCCCGCACCGACAGAGCTGTGAGCTGCTGGACCCGCGGTCCAGTCGGGAACCGCACCCGTTATACGGCTCACGGGCCAGGATGCCAGGCTGTTTATCCCTGGGAAGCGCCGTGGGCCAAGGAGGATTAAGCTGCTCGTCAGAAGCCTCCACCCCTCATGCCCCGGTCCAAGAGGGGAGTGCGTGGGGCCACCGGAATCCGCCCCCTACCTGGACCCTTCCTTCCCAAACACTGCCCCACCTTCACGAACCCCGCAAATGGATGAGGACACCAGATCTATTCTAATTTATGAGGTATGTATGATTTAACAACAGTCGTATATTTGCAAGCGATTTAGCAAAAACATACACTGTGTACTTTTTAATACCCTACATATATATATATATATATATATATATAGTGTGACGAGCGTCCCGATTCCACATCAGCGTTGCCCTGGCAATTCACGAGGAGCACCGGCTCGACACTCATCACAGGCTGATCACCAGCACCTGCCTCTCATCAGCCGGGCTCCATATAAACAGCGTGCACTCAGGACACGGGTGAGAAGCCTCTCCACGAGCTACCCCACTGATACTTCTCTCTCCGATCTCTTCCAGACAACGAGTAACCAGAGGACACTGCCACGAGCACCTCACGGCTTCACCCGCACCCGGACTCGAGCGAGAGCACCACTGCACGCTAGACCACCGCCATCACCCCCGTAACCCTGCACTTTATAATAGAATCCACCCTCCGGGGCTTTGCACTTGAGTTTGCTGTTGCGTGTTCCTTCCACCCCGCCACACTGGTGGAGAATGCAGGCATAACTGTGGAAGGACCCACGATCTCCCGGCAACTCACACTTCTCTTTTTTTTTCCCCCTTGTTCGTTTCTGTTAGGCGGCCGCTGCTCCCCAAGCCTCCAGGATGGACGAAATCCTCCAACGCCTAATGGAGGTCAGCATCCGCCAGCAACAAATCACTGAACACTTGGCCGCTCGAGTGGATCAGACCGAGTGGGAACTCGACGCATTCCGCTGCCCGACCCGCGAGTGAAAGTGTCCCAACTTCTGCCCAAGATGACAGCTGACGATGACGTAGATGCCTTTCTCCAGATGTTTGAGAATACAGCCGCCCAGGAGGGCTGGGAGAGCGATGATTGGGCACGGTTGGTCGCCCCTCTCCTCACCGGCGAAGCCCAGCGGGCTTTCTTCGTCCTGCCGACGGAAGTGGCAAATAACTACGGCGAGCTGAAGAGGGAAATCCTGTCACAGCTGGGGCTCTCCTCGGTTTGCGCGGCCCAGCACTTCCACGAATGGGAATACAAACCCTGCCTCCCAGCCCGAGCCCAGGCGGCTGAACTATCCCGCCTCGCGAGGCATTGGCTCCCCGGAGGAGAGCCCACGGCTGCCCAAGTGGTGGAGCGTGTCGTCGTGGACTGTTTCCTCCGAGCCCTCCCACGGACGCACCGTCAGGTGATGGGAATGCGGAACCCGACCACCATAACCGAGCTCGTCGAGGCTGTGGAACTGGCGGATGCTGCCCAACAGCGGGACGCTGGGGAGCAGTCGAGGCCGTTTCCCCGGAGGGTGGTCCAGGAGCGACGCGCGCTGGAGGGCACCTTGCGACCAGTAGCCAGGCCGGCGGCTCCCTCACCGAAGGACGAACCTATGCCCACAGCGGACCCTGCATCTCCCGAACGGACATGGCTGGCGGGCTGTATTGTACACCGCAACTTGCCCCAGGGGGCGCCGGAGGCGGAGGTGAAAATCAACGGCCGTCCAGTCCACGCCCTCCTGGACTCCGGCAGTGCGGTGAGTTTAGTACAATCTCGCCTCCTCACGCCACGCGGAGAAACCAAAGCTACCTGCCCCATCACCTGCGTGCACGGCGACACACGCCATGTCCCGACCCGGAGAGTGACGATCTCCGCCTTCCCCGGGCGCCTGGCCCCTTGAAGTGGGCGTGCTGAAGGATCTGCCAGTCCCCCTCATTCTTGGCCGAGACTGGCCGGGGTTCGACCGCCTCCTGGCCGCCGCAGTACACCATGAAGGGGAGCCGCCACCCGAAAAGGCCGCCGAGAAGGGCCCGCCAGCAGCTGGTCCTACTGGCCACGGACAGCGTGAGAGATGGTGAGTCCCCGGCCCCTGAACCTAACCTCTATCATGATCTGTTCCAACAGGTTAATGAAGGCGGCTCGTTTGCCCAAGAACAATGCGAGGACGATCGCCTAAAACATTGCTGGGCCCAAGTGCGCGTGGTGGACGGTAAAGAGCTGAAACCGAGACCCCATCCTCTCCCGCATTTCATCGTCCAAAATGGCCTGCTCTACTGTGTCGCACAGCGAAGGGGGGAGGAGAAGACTTTATTAGTAGTGCCCCGCACAAAGACATAAACGGTGCTCGAGTTGGCTCACTCGCACCCCCTGGCGGGCCACCTGGGGCCCGAAAATACCACACACTGTGTTCGGGATCGCTTCCACTGGCCCGGGCTGGAAGCGGAAGTCAAACGTTTCTGCCAGGCTTGCCCAACCTGCCAAAGAACGTCTCTCGGAAACCTCCCCCCAGCCCGCTGATTCCACTGCCCATCATTGGGGTGCCCTTCGAGCGCATCGGGATGGACCTCGTAGGGCCGTAGCCTAAGTCTGCCCGTGGCCACGAACACATCTTGGTGATTGTGGATTATGCCACCCGGTACCCCGAAGCAGTGCCTCTCCGTAAAGCTACCACCAAGACCATCGCCCGTGAGCTCTTCCTGCTCTTCAGCCGGGTGGGCATTCCCCCCCTTCATGTCCCGGCTAATGGCTGACCTGTGCACCCTCCTCAAGGTGAAACAACTGAGAACCTCTGTTTACCATCCTCAGACTGACGGCCTGGTGGAACGTTTCAACCAAACCCTCAAGCAAATGCTACGGCGGGTCTTGGCCGAAGACAAGCATGACTGGGACCTCATGTTCCCTTACGTGTTGTTCGGCATTCGGGAGGTCCCTCAGGCATCCACGGGCTTCACCCCCTTTGAGCTGCTGTTCGGACGCCAGCCCCGGGGGCTGTTGGATATCGCCAGGGAAGCGTGGGAACAACAGCAACCGGCACCCCACTGCTCCGTCATCGAACACGTAAGGGAGATGAGGGAAAGGATTGACCGGGTCATGCCATTAGTCCGGGAACACCTCGCCAGGGCACAGCAAGCGCAGCAATGGCACTACAACCGGGCCGCCCAGCCCCGTGAGTTCCAGCCTGGAGACCGGGTAATGGTCCTTGTCCCCAACTCTGCCTGCAAGTTCCTGGTTAGCTGGCAGGGCCCGTACACTGTCACTGAAAAAATCGGGCCCGTCACGTACCGAGTCCGCCAGCCGGGGCGGCGGAAACCTGACCAACTCTATCACGTCAACCTGCTCAAAAAGTGGATCGGGACAAGAGACCAGCTAGCGGCCCTCGCCACCAGGGACCCGGTCGTGGTGGACCTCAACCCAGAGCTGTCAGCGGCCCAAAAGACGGAGCTGCAGCACCTGGTCGGTCAGTTCCCAGATGTGTTTTGGTCGGTCCCCGGGCGGACCCACGTAATCCAACACGAGATCCACACACCAGCCGGAGTCATCGTCCGGCAACGGTCCTACCGAGTCCCAGAGGCTCGTCGGCAGGCTATTGAAGAGGAAATTCAACAAATGCTGAAGTTAGGGGTGATTGAACCATCGAACAGCCCTTGGTCCAGCCCTATCGTCATGGTACCCAAGCCCGATGGCACCCTCCGCTTCTGCAACGACTTCCGCCGCCTGAACGAAGTCTCGGCCTTTGACGGATACCCCATGCCTCGAGTGGATGAGCTCCTCGACCGCCTGGGAAGGGCCCGCTATATTTCTACCCTGGACCTCACAAAAGGGTATTAGCAAGTCCCCCTGTCCGAGACCGCCTTCAGTACACCCGGTGGGCACTGGCAGTACCGGACCCTCCCGTTTGGCCTACACGGGGCTCCAGCCACGTTCCAGCGTATGATGGACATCTTGCTGCGGCCTCACCAGGCCTACGCCGCAGCATACCTGGACGACGTGGTCATCCACTCTGAGCGCTGGGAGGACCACCTGGGCCGTCTGCGGAGGGTGCTGTTGGAGCTACTTAGGGCTGGGCTTACTGCCAACCCCCGGAAATGTCACTTGGGCCTGACCGAAGCGAAGTACCTGGGCTTCCAAGTCGGAAGGGGCCTCATCCGGCCACAGGAGAAGAAGATCGAGGCGATACGGTCTGCACCAAAACCCAGCTCAAAGACCCAGGTACGAGCGTTTTTGGGGTTGGTAGGGTACTACCGCTGTTTCATCCCTAACTTCTCCTCCTTAGCCACCCCCCTGACAAACCTGACCAGGAAGGGGCAGCCGGAAAAAGTGTGCTGGACACCTGAAGCGGAGGAGGCGTTCAAAAAGGTGAAGATGGCCCTCACCTCGGAGCCGGTCCTGAGTGCCCCGGACTTCAGCTGCCCCTTCCTGCTGCAAACGGATGCCTCCGACACAGGACTGGGAGGCGTCCTGTCCCAAGTACAAGAAGGTGAGGAGCATCCCATCCTATACATCAGCAGGAAGTTGACCCCAGCCGAAAGGAACTACGCCGCCGTCGAGAAGGAAGCTCTGGCCATCAAGTGAGCAGTCCTGGAGCTGCGCTACTACCTCCTAGGACGGAGGTTTACTCTCCTCACGGACCACGCGCCCCTTCAGTGGATGGCCCGCGCCAAAGACACCAACGCCAGAGTGACACGCTGGTTCCTCGCGCTCCAGGACTTCCACTTTGAAGTACTCCATCGGGCCGGAGCGGCCAACTCCAACGCAGACGGCCTTTCCTGGATCTGGTCAGCTTTTGCAGGTCTGCCAGGGGTCACTCCCCACCCACCCCTTTATTCACCCCTACTAACATCTTGTTTCTCCGCCAAACCAGGACAACGCTTAGGGGGGGGGGGGGTGACGAGCATCCTGATTCCACATCAGCGTTGTCCTGGCAATTCACGAGGAGCACCGGCTCGACACTCATCACGGGCTGATCACCAGCACCTGCCTCTCATCAGCTGGGCTCCATATAAACAGCGTGCACTCAGGACACGGGTGAGAAGCCTCTCCACGAGCTACCCCACTGATACTTCTCTCTCCGATCTCTTCCAGACAGCGAGTAATCACCGCACGCTAGACCACCGCCATCACCCCCGTAACCCTGCACTTTATAATAAAATCCACCCTCCGGGGCTTTGCACTTGAGTTTGCTGTTGCGTGTTCCTTCCACCCCGCCACAATATTTATTATATATATATATATATATATATATATATATATATATATATATATATATATATATATATATATATATATATATATAAACTTATCAAAGCGAAGAGGAGAGAGATTTGTGAACTTGACTGGAATGCTTTTTTAAAACTGACTTTGATATAATACAGTTTGATATAATACAGTTTAATCTTGACTTTCAGTTTTTTTTTTTTTTTTTTTTTTACAGGCTGTGTATTTATTGGACTGACGGTTTGGCCATACTAGTTTAACTTATTCATCAGTGGGTGAAATAAACATAAACAAACTGAACAAAATTTGTTAAAATTAAAGTTATTCATTAAGCTTTTCAAAAGAATTTGATTTAACTGTATAAGTATGGAGTTGCTTTGCTTTTTTCTGAATTGGTGTAATAAATTTTCATCTTTTATTATGTTGCCTATGTTGTCACTGTTGTCATTGTGTGTGATTTTAATTTAAAAAACAATTTTGGGTTTATTTAACCCAGCAGTAGGCCTAAAGTAAATTTCAAACAATATTTGAATTAAATAAAACAGCCCACCATGCTAATTGTTATATTACCTGGTATATAATGCAAGTATGTATGCCCTACTACATAAACAACAATCATTTTAGAGCAATTTGTTGTAGCCACTTACCCTGTAACTACATGGAATGAAGGGGGAACATGCACCACTTTAATTTACAGTCTGCAACTGTTGTATTTACCCTGTTACTATATGGAACAAGGAGGTAACAAGCACAACTAATTTACAGTCTGCAAATGTTGTATTTACCCTGCAACTACATGGAACAAAGTGGGGACAAGCACCACTAATTTACAGTCCGGAAATGTTTTACACTGTAACTACATGGAACAAGGTGGGATCAAGTGGTACTTTAAAATACAACCCACAAATGTTGTATTTACCCTGTTACTACATGGAACAAGGGGAGGAACATGTTGGACTTAAACACAAAACAAGTGTATATTTGCACAGTATTTCCAGAGAAAAATCTTGCACTAGTTTTAATAAAAATTTTTGATGACCAAATTAAACCCTCTACTCCTTTTTTTTTTTGCTATGGAAACATCACAGTATACATCCACTGAAATACAAGTGTTGTATCTTGTATTTTTTTCTTTGAATAGCTGGAAAAAAGTAAGAATTATTTGTTGCATGCAAAGTTATTTGGTGATAGTGGTGTTGGGAAGTTCCTGGTGTAACTCAGCTGAGATCGATGAATATGCTTTTATAAGGTAAGAATAGTGAAATAATTAATCATAGCAGAAACTCATTAACTCATTTCACTAGATGTCTAATTTTGTTGTTCAGTAATCTCCATCATGTATCCTTAAACAATAGAATATGTACCCCATGGTTAAAAAATACCTGGGCCTATAATAAAATACCAATGTAAGATTGTAGATCACGTGACCCTTCGGCAGCAATGCACGCATAGTCCTTTGCTATGCTCACTTTGTCAGAAATTGTATATATCCTGTCAGTAAAATTTGAACCACTCTTTACCTAGCCCACTATGAGTACCCCAGCAGTCAAGGACGTTCGGGAAAGAGAGATTGAACAATCGCCAATAAAGAAAAAATTCAAAGATTCCGCCATCTCCAGAGAGGATCTGGATGCTGCTATAGCTAACGGTATCAAGCTAGTGCTCAAAGAGCAACAAAGTGCTCTCGATTCGGTTGTGGCTTTGACTGTAAGAGAAGCAAAAGACTCTGTACTGACTCCAGCACTCCGCGATCTACATTTGGATATACAAACAACCAACAATTCTGTAAAAGAGCTAAAAGCAGAAGTTGAAAAGCTAGCCAACGCAGCAAAACAGACACAGGGCAGGGTCGATTCCATTCAAGCAGCTGCACGTGAGGATAGGAGGACAGTCACAAACTTAAGAAATCAGCTGGAACAACTCACCGAAAAAAAGCATAGTCATTGAAGATAGGAGCAGGAGAAATAAAGTACAACTGGTAGGGTTGCCAGAAGGGGCGGAGGGCTCTGATGCAGCGGGCTTCCTCAGATCTAGTCTTTCCAAGTGTATCCCTCACTGAAAGGCCGTGACATCGAGATTGACCGGGCCCATCGCGTGTATGACAGAAGGAAAAACTCTGATCGGCCACGTACTCTCATCTTCCATGTACTAAGATGGCATGACAGGTCGGCGATCCTGAAAGTGCTCGGGAGCCTTATCCGGTGAAATATACGTAGGACAATGTCACGTTACTATTTTTACCTGACTTTAGTCCAGCCACAACTACCAAGAGAAAGAGCTTTAATCCAGTCTTGAAGAAGATGACAGCACTCGGTCTCCAGGCCTTCCTCACATTTCCGTCAGGTAATTAAACTACGGCACAAAGGTGAGCAGATGATGTTCGACTCTCCTCAAAAGGCAGAGGATTTTGTTACTTCGTTGTCAGATGATGTTTGTTTTTCATGGATAGGAAGAGGATTGAGGGCAATGGCTACTGTCTCCATCCTTTCAGCTTAACAAGATGAGATCTGTGGTGATCCTAACTGCCCTGAAGAGGACAATAAACAGGTGGCCATGGACACTTGTTAATTTCTTTTTGGAATCCTGCCCTTGTCCTGTACTCTCATCCGCTGACTGGTAAATAATAATTATTTATTTTACAAACCCGATTCCAAAAAAGTTGGGACACTGTACAAATTGTGAATGAAAACAGACTGCAATGATGTGGAAGTATCAAATTTCAATATTTTATTCAGAATACAACATAGATGACAAATCAAATGTTTAAACTTAAAAAATGTATCATTACCACTTGCATCCCCTCTTATTTTTATAACAGTCTGCAAATGTCTAAGGACTGAGAAGACAAGTTGCTCAAGTTTAGGAATAGGAATGGTGTCACATTCTTGTCTAATACAGGCTTCTAGTTGCTCAACTGTCTTAGGTCTTCTTTGTCGCATCTTCCTCTTTATGATGCACCAAATGTTTTCTATGGGCGAAAGATCTGGACTGCAGGCTGGTCATTTCAGTACCCGGATCCTTCTCCTACGCAGTCATTATATTGTAATTTGTTGCAGTATGTGGTCTGGCATTGTCATGTTGGAACATGCAAGGTCTTCCCTGAAAGAGATGACGTCTGGATGGGAGCATATGTTGTTCTAGAACTTGGATATACCTTTCAGCATTGATGGTGCCTTTCCAGATGTGTAAGCTGCCCATGCCACACGCACTTATGCAACCCCATACCATCAGAGATGCAGGCTTCTGAACTGAGTGCTGATAACAACTTGTGTTGTCCTTGTCCTCTTTAGTCCGGATGACATGGCCTCCCAGTTTTCCAAAAAGAACTTCAAATTTTGATTCGTCTGACCACAGAACAGTTTTTCACTTTGCCACAGTCCATTTTAAATGAGCATTGGCCCAGAGAAAACGCCTGCGCTTCTGGATCATGTTTAGATATGGCTTTTTTTTTACCTATAGAGTTTTAGCCGGCAACGGCGAATGGCACGGTGGATTGTGTTCACCGACATTGTTTTCTGGAAGTATTCCTGAGCTCATGTTGTGATTTACATTACAGTAGCATTCCTGTATGTGATGCAGTGCCGTCTAAGGGCCCTGAAGATCACGGGCATCCAGTATGTTTTTTTCCGGCCTTGGCCCTTACGCACCGAGATTGTTCCAGATTCTCTGAATCTTTGGATGATATTATGCACTGTAGATGATGATAATTTCAAACTCTTTGCAATTTTTCTCTGAGAAACTCCTTTCTGATATTGCTTCACTATTTTTTGCCGCAGCATTGGGGGAACTGGTGATCCTCTGCCCATCTTGACTTATGAGAGACACTGCCACTCTGAGAGGCTCTTTTTATACCCAATGTATAAATGTATATATGTACATTTAACTTTTCCGACCTCTTATTGCTAGCTGTCCCAACTTTTTTGGATTGTGTAGCTCTCATGAAATCCAAAATGAGCCAATATTTGGCATGACATTTCAAAATGTCTCAATTTCAACATTTGATATGTTATCTATATTCTATTGTGAATAAAATACAAGTTTATGAGATTTGTAAATTATTCCATTCCTTTTTTACTCACAATTTGTACAGTGTCCCAACTTTTTTGGAATCGGGTTTGTATTTATTTTTATTTTATTTTATTATTTTTTTGGTTAATGTTTGTAAGGTTTGATATCTTTTTTCTTTAAGTTTTTGGCTCAGTGGGCCTATTTCTCAAATATTGATGGAAACAATAAAATGTGCAATACAAGGATTTTTTATATCTTTTTCTTCTGCTCTTGTCAAAGCAAAAACCCGCCAATTTACACAATTAGAAAATAAGATCAAAGTATTACAAAACTTACAATAACAAAATTTTTCTGATCAACAAGCTTCACAATTGGACCAAGATGGCGCCGAGCATGGCAGCCGTGTTGCGAGCTCTGAGTAAACTTTGCAGTTTTTCATTTGTTTTACTTATTATTTTGTTGTCCTACGTGTTGGATGTTGTTAGTATAACTGTCTACGACAGACACACACTTTTAAACATAGGTTCCTACATCATACAACGCAATCCGGACTTTGAGTTCTTGAATGCCGGTGCTTTGTTTACAAACACCGCATCAGAGCCCTTTCTCTGGGCCGCATGGTTGCGACCGAGGAAATGCCACTGGAAAAGGGGGAAGAGAGCCGGCGTCCTTGTCAGACTCAGATGTCGTCCCCTCCGACCTCCTCTGCCAACCATTTTGCTGGATAACGTTCAGTCACTGGACAACAAACTGTGTGAACTGCAGGCTTGTATCGGATACCAATGAGAAACAAGGGACTGCTGCACTATTTGCCTCACAGAAACCTGGATGTCTGCAGTGGTTCCAGACTCAACCATCGAGCTTACAGGGTTCTCCGTGCACTGCTCGGACAGAACGAAAGAGCTTAAAGGGAAAAGCAGAGGTGGGGGAGTTTGTTTCTTTATCAACAACTTGTGGTGTGATGAGAGGAACCTATACTCTATTAAATCCTTCTGCTCCCCTGATTTGGAATTTCATATGCTTCTGTGTCGACCATTCTGGCTACCGAGGGAATTTACAGCGGTCATAATCACAGCTTTTTATATTCCACACAAGCCAACACAGACCAGGCACTCAAGGAACTGTATGGAATACAAGTGAGCAGGAAACCGTGTACCTAGATGTGGCATTTATTGTTACGGGGGACTTTAACAAAGCCAACTTCAGAACAATAGCTCCAACATATTTTCAACACATCACCATCAACACGCGTGGTGATCGTGCACTGGACCACTGCTATTCCCCTTTCCGGGACGCCTACAAATTTCTCCCCCACCCAACTTTTGGCAAATCTCTCCCCCACCCTCTCTCTGCTGCCCTCAGGAAGACGTCTCCACAGCATCCAATACCGCACTAGCCGACTGAGGGATAGTTTTTTTCCTCAGGCTATCAGACTAATGAACAGTCTAATACACCCTACAGCATACTCCCACAATATGGTATGCCACACACTGCACTTTAACTTCAACAGTTCAATACTGGACTATACATACACACTGCATTTAATACAATAATCTACCTGCTACCACTGGATACCATCCAAATCATATCCATGACATTTTGTGTATCCAGTTCATGTATAATCTGTTGCACATTAGCATATTTTATGTGTATATATGTCTACATAATGTAGAATGTGTACATCCTGTGTATAATGTGTATTGCTAACTGTATGTCTAATAGTACACTGTGTGTACTGACTATGTGCATATTGCACATAGTCATCTGTTGAAGTCTGTATGGTTATATGTAATATGTAAATTGTTTCTGCCATTTCTGGAGCACGCTCCCAAGAATTTCACTCACCAAGACACATGTGGTGTGGTGATGTGACAATAAAAGTGACTTGACGATTGTCCTCCTTGAAAGACGAATATGACTTACTTTCACACTCAAAGAAAGAGTTTGTTTTACATAGGACGAGGCAAAGATATTATTTAGAATCGGAGAGACCTAGCCACTTATTGGCCCTCAGGCTGAGGGAATGTGAGTCTAAGGCATACATCAGTGCAATAAAATCTTCGGATGACCAGGTAACCACAAATCCTATGTTAATTAACAATGTATTTAAGGGGTTTTAAACAAATTTGTACAAAACCAAAACCGATTTTGATGAGTCAATTTGTAAAGAGTACTTGGATAAATTAGAACTGCCTCGGATCACGCATATGGATAAAGACTCTTTGGAGGCCCCGTTAAATTTGGAGGAGCTCCATGAAGCACTAAAATGTCTTCAGAAGGGCAAGTCACCAGGCTTAGATGGCCTTCCTCTGGAATTATATTTAGAAATATGGGATGTGGTAGGGACTCTCATGCTTGATTCATTTAATTTTGCAATCGAGCATGGTACATTTCATAGAGATCAAAAAACATCTTCAATATCATTGCTTAAAAAGGATAAAGATCTTTTGGATTTCTCTAACTACAGACCAGTATCACTCATCCCATGCAATCTAAAAGTTAATGCTAAAACTCTTGCCTCTCGTATGGAGAGAGTAATTCATAGCTTAATCAAAGAGGACCAAACCGGTTTTATTAAGGGGCGTCAGGCGTCCGATAATATGCGTCGACTGTTTCATGTACTCGATTTTGCAAACTCTTTTCCGAGTCCATGTGCGTTTTTTTTTTTTCTTTTTTTTTTCACTTGATGCAGAAAAAGCCTTTGACAGGCTAGAGTGGAACTATATGTGGGCAGTTCTGCAATGTTTTGGTTTTGGTTAACGTTACATTTCTATGACTAAGATACTCTACCACTCATCTGAGGCATCATTCTTGACTGGTAATATTATAAACCCCCCCCCCCAATTCCCTTTACAGTGTGTAACGAGGCGGGGATGTCCACCTTTCCCTTTATTGTTTTGTTTATCCCTTGAACCACTAGAGCAAGCCATTAGGAAATCTGACATTCCATCGATTAAGATTCATGACCATAATCATATTATTTCATTGTACGCTGATGACATTTTTTTTTTCTTATATTTAAATCATTTTGATATGTCAATAACTGGTATAATTAAGGAATTTGACCACTTTAGTAGTTTATCGGGGTACAAGATAAATTTGCTTTAATGCCAATTAACAATGTAAAAGTTAACTCTCCTATCCCCTCATTTATTCCTATTAAAGATTATTTTATTTATTTGGGTATTACCATCATAGACTGTATAAAAATATACCGTGACATCACCCATAGACTCCTGAAGAGCGGTTTTGAAGCTCAAAGTGTACAGAGCGGCCTCTCTGTTTCATTCTTTCTGGTCCTGTCCTAAGTTATTAAGGTTTTGGGGGGGAATTTTTAGTTGTATTTCAGAAATTCTTACCACAGTAATAGATCCCAACCCATTGACAGCTTTATTTGGGGTCCTTCCGGAGAATGTTAAACTCACATCTTTAGAGAGGGATAATATTGCACTTTGCACACTGTTGGCTAGAAGACTTATATTAATTAATTGGAAGCTGCCATCTCCACCAACCTACCGTCAGTGGGTTTTTGACCTACTTTTTGCCCTTAAACTTGAAAAGATTAAATTTGGAGTTAGAATGAAACCCGAACTTTTCCTGAAATCTTGGAGCCCTTTTTTAGATTATTTTAAGGAGACAAGCTTTGGATAAACCCCCCTTGAAAAGATTAAATTTGGAGTTAGATTTATTTAGTTGTCTATATGTATTTGCATATGTTATTGTGATTATATGTACATCTGTATGTGAGTATTTATTATGCTTGTTTAATTTTTGCTTCCCCCCCCCTTTATTTCATTATGCAGCATTCTGATACTTGTACTGTGCTTGAGATGCTTTTCTTAAAATGAAAAAAAAAAAAAGTGTACAGAGCGGGCCGTCGCCATCTTGGCAGCGCGTCACCACGCGACTCTCCTGGATAATCGAAAATGGGCAAAAAGGCGGGAGCTGGTTGCTGAAGCCACGCCCACCTAGCGCGACAGCATTGTCAGCAGCGGCAATCCACCTGTCACTCACATGGCCACGCCCTTAATTATGCAGAACTTTAAGGCTAAATATAATTTAAACGTATGTGATGTAAAAAAAATTCACCCCCTCACAGTTGTCATGAAGGGTAAAATTAGCTATATAGATTAAAATCATTTTTTGAACCAGGCTGTAAACATGTTTTTTTCTGCTGTAAAGTTGGGCATTTTAACATGGGGAGTCTATGGGACCGACTCCCTTTTGTAGCCAGCCTCTAGCGGCCAGTTGATGAATTGCAGTTTTAGTCACTTCCTTATTGGCTTCACGAGAGAGAGCGGGAGGTTGCCGCTCAATTACCATATATAAAGACATTCATAAATGTGCCAGAAACAATTTTAATAATATTTTAGTCAAGATCAGAAGTCATACTCAAAGATGGAATAATCTTAAAAGTCTCTCTCCAAGGCAAAATCTCCACCGTCAAAATGAATTTGTTACATCGGCTTAATTTTCTTTTTTCTATGTTGCCACTTTCCCCTCCTCCAGGTTACTTTAAGGAGATCAATTCCATACTTTCCCAGTTTATTTGAAATGGTAAACGACCCAGAATACAACTTGCCACGTTGCAGTGTCCTATACTTTCAGGAGGATTGGCTGTACCAAATTTTGAATTATATTATTTGTGCTTTCAACTTAAGGCTCTTCATATTTGGGTTGATCCTCAATCTAAAGCTTCATGGAGAGTAAACGAAGCTGACAAGGTTAAACCACATAGGCTCCAAGATATTTTATTTGCTGCCACAGGAAATAAAAATGATAAATAGAAATTTGGCCCGGTTGTGGCCAATTCTATTAGGATCTGGAAAAGGGTGGAACGTCTGATGGGAGGACCTTTCAAATTTTGTAACAACACACCCTTATGGCACAACTTAATTTTTTTTAAGTGGAAATCGGCCATTTGTCCAGCCCTCTTGGTCTAAACTGGGCATAAACACATGGCTTATATGATAAACAAGGACTCTTTTTTATTTTTTGTATGTTCTGTTTACCAGCATCATCATATTTTGTCTTTTTTCAGTTATGCTCTGCTCTCAAGGCCTATGGAGTTCCCTGGGCATCCCCCATTTCCTCTCATTCTATGTGGGATTGGATCACACCATCCTATGGTCAGCCATCTGTTTCTTTAATATATATTAAACTTAATGATCACACTGCAAAACCTCTTTCTATTAGACATATATGGAATCGTGAATTAACAGATTTTGAATTATCGGTCGACTGGGAGAGGAGAGAACTTCTAAAAAGCTGGCTCATCATCTTATCCATTTCAAAGTCATCCATAGAGCATACATAACTCCTTACAATCGACCTATAACTGCCATACAGTATATGTAACACGGTATCATCAGGTACTTTTCTCCACCTTTTGGGAATGTCCAGTTGTTGTCAACCTATGGACACGTGAATTCTGTTTTATCCTTTTTATTACAACTTGATTACACGTCTAATCCATGTTTATGTTTTCTGAATGATGATTCTAACTCCTGTATAAGTTCATTAAAGAATAGAATGTTGTTTGCTAGTTTTACAGCTGCAAAAAAGACATTAATACAAAACTGGTTTACTCCTCACACGTGTGCAAAAACATTTTGGATTCACAGCCTCCTTAAAATAGTGACCTGTGTATATATACAACAGCATGAATGAACAGGGCTAAACCTAGTACCATTGATGCATGGCAATGTTTTTCTACCCAAATTTTGGATTATATAAAGTAAAGACTATAAAAAGGTGTTTTTTCTTTCTCTTTTTATTTCAGATTGTAAAAATATTGATATGTCTGTTGCTCCCCCTTCCCTGATGTTTTGTTGAATCAAAAAAAAAAAAGTTGATTGTCTTGCTAAATCGCTCCGAAACATAAGATAATATTAGAATAGGTACCACTTTGTTTCAAAATACTTATAGCATGAATGATTTGTAATTTTACAGGATGTTACCTATTTATTCCCCAAACGTGCCTATTATTCCCTTATACCTACCCAGATGTACTGAACAGGTACACTTTAATTACAAAACAGTTACGTAAATTCTGTTTACTTACGCTGCAAATTGCAGGCTGTAATCTAAAGCGTTACCAACTATTGAAACTAGAACCAATTATCATAGCTAATTCATAACTTAGTGTACTATATATACAGTCACATATAGTCTGCGTGTTTTTCATTTGACCTAGTTTTCCTGTGTTCTAATTAGTTCATTCTGTCCACCTGTTGTCTATTAATTAGTCCTTATTTGGTTGAGTACTTATAGTGCCATGTTTCTTGTGTTCATTGTTCTGTCTTAATATTGTGTTTGGAAGTGTTACTAAGCTGTTTTTCTGTATTTCCCTACATTATTTGGATTAAAGACTATTCTCCTTATTATTATGTCTTTATAATTACAGTCGTGGCCAAAAGTTTTGAGAATTACATAAATATTAGTTTTCAAAAAGTTTGCTGCTAAACTGCTTTTAGATCTTTGTTTCAGTTGTTTCTGTGATGTACTGAACTATAATTACAAGCACTTCATACGTTTCAAGGCTTTTTTCGACAATACATGACATTTATGCAAAGAGTCAGTATTTGCAGTGTTGGCCCTTCTTTTTCAGGACCTCTGCAATTCAACTGGGCATGCTCTCAATCAACTTCTGGGCCAAATCCTGACTGATAGCAACCCATTCTTTCATAATAACTTCTTGGAGTTTGTCAGAATTAGTGGGTTTTTGTTTGTCCACCCGCCTCTTGAGGATTGACCACAAGTTCTCAATGGGATTAAGATCTGGGGAGTTTCCAGGCCATGGACCCAAAATTTCAACATTCTGCTCCCCGAGCCACTTAGTTATCACTTTTGCCTTATGGCACGGTGCTCCATCGTGCTGGAAAATGCATTGTTCTTCACCAAACTGTTATTGGATTGTTGGAAGAAGCTGCTGTTGAAGGGTGTTTTGGTACCATTCTTTATTCTTGTCGGGGTTTTTTTTGGCAGAATTGTGAGTGAGCCCACTCCCTTGGATGAGAAGCAACCCCACACATGAATGGTGTCAGGATGCTTTACTGTTGGCATGACACAGGACTGATGGTAGCGCTCACCTTTTCTTCTCCGGACGAGCCTTTTTCCAGATGCCCCAAACAATCGGAAAGGGGCTTCATCGGAGAATATGACTTTGCCCCAGTCCTCAGCATTCCATTCACTATACTTTCTGCAGAAGATCAATCTGTCCCTGATGTTTTTTTTTTTTTGGAGAGAAGTGGCTTCTTTGCTGCCCTTCTTGACACCAGGCCATCTTCCAAAAGTCTTTGCCTCACTGTGCGTGCAGATGCGCTCACACCTGCCTGCTGCCATTCCTAAGCAAGCTCTGCACTGGTGGCACTCCGATCCCGCAGCTGAATCCTCTTTAGGAGACGATCCTGGCACTTGCTGGACTTTCTTGGACGCCCTGAAGCCTTCTTTACAAGAATTGAACCTCTTTCCTTGGAGTTCTTGATGAACCTATAAATTGTTGATTTAGGTGCAATCTTAGTAGCCACAATATCCTTGCCTGTGAAGCCATTTTTATGCAACGCAATGATGGCTGCACGCGTTTCTTTGCAGGTCACCATGGTTAACAATGGAAGAACAATGATTTCAAGCATCACCCTCCTTTTAACATGTCAAGTCTGCCATTCTAACCCAATCAGCCTGACATAATGATCTCCAGCCTTGTGCTCTTCAACATTCTCACCTGAGTAAACAAGATGATTACTGAAATGATCTCAGCAGGTCCTTTAATGACAGCAATGAAATGCAGTGGAAAGGTTTTTTTGGGATTAAGTAAATTTTCATGGCAAAGAAGGACTATGCAATTCATCTGATCACTCTTCATAACATTCTGGAGTATATGCAAATTGCTATTATAAAAACTTAAGCAGCAACTTTTCCAATTTCCAATATTTATGTAATTCTCAAAACTTTTGGCCACGACTGTACTCTGTGTAACATGTTCCATTACAGAAGACAGGACATCATACAGTGTTTTATTTTGTGGCATTTTCTTTTGTTGAAAATCCACACCAGGGACTTTATCGAACTGGCAAACATGACACACTATCCGGACCACTGTCCTTGGGAGGATTTTACTGCATGTGTTGAGTTGGTGCTGGTAAACAACAACTCGCCATTCAACATTGGCCTCACGGAGCCTGCCAGAACCTCTACACCTAACCCAGTGCCCAGTCAGCCAACACCCAGCTAGGCGAAGTAGCCCCTGAGCCTTAGCCCAATTTACTGTCTGACCAGGTGTGTGAGTCAGCAACTATGCCTGTCTAGTGGGACTACTAGTGGAGTTTGAGGACATGAATGGAAGCCCTGCCCACACGCCCACCGCTGGGAATTTATTGGACCATCTAGCCAAAACCCTCTAATGCCCCTCTAATGCTGGTTCCGCACAGCCCAGAGTCTCCTACAGTTTGTCTCCTGTGTCTCCTATGGCTCCTCCTAACTCCTGCTCTCCAGTGTTCCCACCCAGCCTCCCTCTCGCACCTCTTCTACAAAAAAAAAAAAAAAAAAACAGTCAGTTCTTCGGCCCTGCCTCTGCTGGTTTCTGCAAGCCCCTTAGCTCACCCTCAGAGAGCACCGTCCAGGCCCTCTGATTTGTCTCAGGCCTTCCAGTTCCCAGGATCACTTAAGCATGAGAATTCCCTGTTTCCACCTATATCCACAGAGCCCCGGTTTCCACCTCGGTCCTCCCACCCATCAGCTCTGCCTTGGATCCGTGCTCCCTCAGTTCTACCTTTGCCCGTCTTCCCACCTGCTCCACCAGGCTCCCTCATCCCACCAGCTCCATTTGTTCAGAAGTCAACCTGGTTCCACCTCCGGTTTACGTGCTGCCCTTCATCCCTTCAGCTCCTTTGGACTCCGCCTTCCCACTGACTCCACCGCTGTCCTCGGCTGCACTGGCTCTGCAGCGGTCTTCCAAATCCAAGTCTCTGCCTTGGTCCCTTGAGCCATCACCTTGGCCCTCTGGACCTTCCGTGTCACCTAGGCTCCGTGTCTCCTCGGATCCTTCTAGGTATCCATCATGGCTGGCTTCATCATAGGAGTTCATACCCCTGGTTACGTCTTCCAAGTTTCCTCCATGGCTCCTCCCTTATGCAACTCCGCCCTGGAACTGCATGCTAACTGTGGTCTGGGTATCCATCTGGCTTCTCTTGCTCCTGGCTCTGGACTGTTTTGCTTAGCCTAGACTGTTTTCATATGTTCCCTTGAGCCATCACCTCCGCCTTGGCCCTCTGGACCTTCCGTGTCACCTAGGCTCCGTGTCTCCTCGGATCCTTCTGGGTATCCAGTGCGAGCCAGGGCTTAAAACGGGCCGGGCAGGGCTAATAGCCTCGGGCCAGTAGCACGAGGCCAAAATAGCGCTGCGTTTCCACCGTCGGAAGTTGCGTTTCCACCAGAAGCTCCGCTGCGCGTCACTAAAACCCGCCCTTTACACGCCTCTCAGAAAAAACGTCATGCAATCCAATCATTTTACCAACAAAGAGAAATTATCAGAAAACTAATAAGAAATAAATCACTGGAACATGCGCAATGATCACTAACAAAAACACGATAACAGCCGTCTTTTGTTTGCATGCTTTGTTAAATATTTAAATTCAAAAGCATCAATGTTTTACTATAAGTGATACATTGAGCATAATTAATTAATTTATCAGGCTTGAAAATTTGTCACAGAAATAAATGTATTTCTATTTTATTTTTATTTTTTTAACGCTGAAGCATTATGAAAATAGCCTGCTTATTCAGTCGAGTTTCTGTTTATTTGTAGTCACATACATCACATTTAGAATGAATGATAATTTCTCTATTTTTATAAAAGCTCCCATTATTATATTTTTATGACATAGGCTACGTGGAGCTAAACTATGGAGATGAGTCTTGAAATAAAATATGTTACTACACGATGGTTATGTAGAATTTGAATATGTAGTCTGATTTCTTCAAGCGGTCACATTTATCATGTTTACTATGGTAACGTTAATACCTAGCGTGCATATTCTTTTGCATCGCTTATAAATATTTCTGCCTTTTATGGTGATTATAATCCACATCGGATCGGATCAAGTTATTTCAAACACTCGCTGCTGACTGAAAGTGAGTTTTGAGCTCAACTTATTTTAAAAAGTTTTTAATGCTGGTGTTATAGCTGTAGCTTTATGAAATGATCCGCGGCGCTGACGCTCTCCAGACGCGGAGAAACTCCGTCTTTGTTCATAACCACCTCTAGCCCCAGCTGGCCCGCTTTGGCCCAAGGTTTTCGTCGGGGCCAAAAAACCCTGGCCATTGGCCCCGAGGAAGCCCCGACGAGGCACGATCAAGCACCGGAAGTGACAGTGGAAACGCGACTAGCCCTGGCACGCACTAGCACGCCCGCTTTTGGCCCAACAGTGGAAACGCAGCTACTGTTTTCATATGTTTTCTGCCACCCCCCATTACTAAGCCCCCTCCTTAACTGGTGTGTTTATGTCATGAGGATGCGCCTTCCTGTGAGGGGCGATATGTCACAGATGGTCTTTGTGTTTTTGTTTTGACTTAGTTTACCTGTGTTCTGATTAGTTCATTCTGTCCACATGTTGTCTATTAGGTTGTTTTTTTTTTCAACTGCTTGCACACATTTTTAAAACTTTGCCTCTTTTTTCCCAAAACTTTACACACAAATCCAAAAATTGCACACACAAAATGCAAAATGCCTCACATCTCTTGCAAAATGAAGCAGTGCATTCAAAATGTCACAAACACATCTCAACAGCAAACATTTGCAAACACCTTGGCCATAATATTAATTCCTGTTCGAAATTTTGTGTAACAGAGAATTGTGTGTTGTTTTTTGCAAAAAGTGTTTTATGAAATTTGAAAACTGAGTCGAAAGCAGAGAATTAGCATATGGTTTTACAGATTTGGTGTGTGGTTCTGGTGTTTGAGTGTCAGGTTTCAAAAACTTTGTGACAAGTTAAGATTTTGTGTGCAAGCAGTTAAACAACCTATAGTCGCAGGTTTCCTGTGTTCATTGTCATGGTGTGTTTGGAAGTGTAACTATGGCTGCATTTACACTGCAGGTCTTGATGCCCAAATCCGATTTTGACGACCCGCTTACATCATCTTTTAAAAGTGACCCGTATCCGATTTTTGCATTTATACTATACACTGCTGAAACTACCAAACATAGACATTCTGACCCGGAAAAGGAAGTAAAACAGCACGAAATACAATGGATGCAGATGCAAATAAAATTATACATTGTTTTGCTTTCCACAATATTTTGAAAAGTCAACAAAAAAATCTGCAAAACATTGGTCTCGTACGGTGGAGAAAAAAGAGGACTTAAAAGACATGAAACCTCCGCATTGCTCCACTATGTGTGTATCATTCGTCCTCCATCGCGCCTATAATAAGTCATGTGATCTCAGTTGGTGGTGTCCATCTGAATTGATGTCACTTTTTTAATGACGTATGACTCGCATTTACTGGGGAATATCCGATTTGTCTGCTTACATGGCACACGCAAATGCACGTATCCGATTCATATCCGATTTATTACCACATATGAATGAGGCCTGAATCCGATCTGAGAAAATCGGAATCCATGCGGTTTTTTCCTGCTTACACGTCCACCGGTCATATCCGATCTGTGTTAAGCTGTTTTTTCTGTTTTTCCCTACGTTATTTGGCTTAAAGACTATTCTCCTTGTTATTCTGTCTTCGTAAGTATTCTGTGTAGCATGTTCTGACACAATGTGTTGAAAGCCATTGGCATGTGAGTATATTTGTCATGTATTAACTAGGGATGCATGATATATTGGCCATCATATCAGTATTGGCTGATAAATGATCATTTTTTTTCTGTTATCGGTATCGGCTAAATAAGAAAATTTGGCCGATATCTTAAAGAAGATAAATATTGAATTATTTCCTTCAGAAACACTTCAGATGTGCGCTGTTTAACATGATGGTTTTGAAATGCTTGAAATATGATTGGAATCGCTTCAAAAAGGACAATACACTTAATTGCAACATCTGCAGGGCAAGTCTGTCATAAAGGCTACATAAAATTATAATGAGAGCATGGTAAATAATGTTGTGGAATCTTTGTGCACCCATGTTTTGTGCTTGCATTGAGCGCATCCAGAACAGAGCTACCTCCATGACAGTTAAGTTTGCTTGTGCATTTGAAGCCTTTTGTGCAATTGTACATTGTAATATTGTGTTTATTTGATGTATATCTGATTTATCGCATATAGAATGCATTTGGTTATGTTAATAGAGCATTAATTGAGCACTTCAGTTTACCAGTGATCATCTTTAGCTCAGCGCATGCAGCTCAAACAGCAGTGCATAACATTAATAACTATGATTGGGAATATAGTGTATATAACATTCTAATGAGAACATTATTATAATAAAACTTTGTGAATTCTTTGGGTTT
Source organism: Cyprinus carpio (assembly GCF_018340385.1). NCBI lineage: Eukaryota > Metazoa > Chordata > Actinopteri > Cypriniformes > Cyprinidae > Cyprinus > Cyprinus carpio. The sequence continues at coordinate 18,558,030 of NC_056621.1, read as the reverse complement.
AGCTGCCGTGTTTCAGTACCTTGTTATGGGAAGAGCGCATCCACAACATCACACATTCTGACTATGGCATACAACAACTGCGTCATTTTGTACATATATAAGTTGTAATATTATGTTTATGTTGTATTAATATCTGATTAATCTCAGGATGCATTTCCTTGAGTTAAATAAGCTGCCAGCAAAACACTTCAGTTTACCATGTTATGAACAGTGACTTGTTTGCATTATTTGTGCATTATTTTATTTATTTGTAAGACTTTTTTATGACAAAATTTGGTAATGGGAGAGTAAAATTATATTTAAAATGTACACTGCTTAAACTAGGCTGCTTATGTTGAAGTGTTTGGGAAATGGCTTTTAATGATGAGACCTTTTTTGTAATCAGGCTCTGAGAAAGTATATAAAAATTTGGATATAGATTTATTGGCCAACATATCGGTTATCCGCTTTCAAAAATAAAGAATTATCGGTTATCGTATTGGCCAAAATTTTCATATTGTTGCATCCCTAGTATTAACATAATATAGGTCTTAAGATCACCAGCTGGAGTGCCCATGAGCTCCTCCAGAGGCCACTCCACCTCACGCTGTTGTCACTTCCTCAAAACTACTTTCCCAATAATCCTTTGCCTGGACTCTTGATCACTGATAGCATTCACCTGTGTCTTGTAACCTCATCAGTCTCACCCTATTTAAAGGCTTTTTTTTCACTCATTCAATTGCTTAGTCTTGTAATTGTCACACTGCTGTTCTTAGTCCTCATATTCTGGTTCCTCTGCCATGGTTTGGTTCCTTGCCTTGTTTCCTGTTTATCTGGTTTTGTCTAAGTTCTCTGCCTTCTTGTATTGTTTGGACAGACTGTGCTGTGTACTGACTTTATGCCTGCTAGTAGACTACAGCTTTGGATTACCATAATAAATCTATATTTGGATCCTCAACTTCCGTGTCCCTGTGTAGATTTTGACAATAGGCAGAAATTTCATGTAAATGTGAGCGCTTGAACTGTATTTATGTTCAAACATGCACACAAATGAAGTCACTGTTCTTTTATTCTATTTATTTTATGAAATGCACCGATAGCCAATATTTACATTTACAAGACAAATGGTTGTTGTTAATTAAAATAAAGGCTATTTTTATTGTTTGATAATTAAATGCAGTAATAATAACTTTTAAATGTTTTACAATTTTTATTGCAATCAACCACTGTATAAAACTCGTAATAACAGGTAAATTACATAGGTTTTGACAATAATGCATTTGGTTATGTATATGTATATAATAAAAATACTGAACTGCTACATGTTTAGTTGAACTACCATAAACCACATGGCTATAAACCAACTGAATATAACCTCATCTTTGCAGATTACACTTTAAAAACACAAAAGTAACAAGTGTGCTCAAGTGTGAACTATTTATTTTATATAAACCAGTGACTTTCAATCGTGGTACTGGGGACCCACTGCTCTGCATATTTTCTGTCTCCCTTATCTGACACACTCAGCTGAGTTCATGAAGCTTTCAGCTAATGAACTGGTGATCTGAAACAGGTGTGTTAAATAAGGGAGACATACAAAATATGCAGAACAGTGGGTCCCCAGTGACCAGGATTGAAAACCACTGATCTAAACCATCAATTATCATACTAATTAATTCATTCTAAATAAAGAATGCATCTTACCAGAACAATGACAAAGAACAGAAGAGCTGTGCCTTTACATACAGTTTTAAAAGAAAGATGTGCCATGTTATTTAGGATTCTGATGATTTTATCCACAACTTTTATCAACCACAAACTTCTCTACAACCTCATTAAACTGGCTGGTCCTTGTCAAAATGCACCGAGAACTGATGTGAGAGGTGTGAGCTCTTGCTCAAGGTGTCACCAAAGTTAAATGTTACTTTTATGTGAATGGTGTTAATGCTCCGCCTCTGCTTCACATGGCTGAACAGATCGAGCATTACTAAACTCATCACTTAACTACATCACCAGAACTGAAAATAAAGCTTCCTTTAATTTGTTCATTTTCTAGTTATATTCTATTTACTTATATCCATTTCCTAGTTTCCTAAAATAGTAAGCTAATATGACTAAGATTTGCATAACTCCCACATGAAGTATACAACAGCACCACTGTTCACTGTATAGGGTTCAAAACAAAATCGAATTATTTTCATGTCATGATTGGATATGTATCATGCTGGCATAGAAAAGGGCCTTCGCAAACTGTTCCTACAATGTTGTAAGCATAGCATTGTATAAAATGTCTTGGTGTGCTGATGCATTAAGATTTACATTCACTACCTTCCATCCCAACCCCAGAAAAACAGCCCCATGTCATTATCCCTCCACCAAATGTTACAGTCAGGCAGGCAATGTTCTCCAGGTATCCACCAGACCCAGGTTTGTCCATCAGACTGCCAAACAGAGAAGTGTGATTCATGACTCCACAAAACAGGTTTCCACTGCTCCAGAGTCCAGTTACGGTGTGCTTTACACTCCATCTTAAGCTTGGCAATGTACATTGGTGCCCCTCATTCATCTATCTCATGCCTTCAACTAGTTCAAAATGCTGCGACAAGGCTTCTTAAAGAGATCATGAACTGAAAAAACAAATTTCTCCTGGTCTTTTGATATATAATAGGTCTATGTTCTATGAAAATCTCCTGTAAGTCTCAGAACTCTTTTTTTTTGTTAGTTCAAACAGTTTTTATTGAAACCAAGCCGCAAATGACACGTTTTGGACTGCCTCTGCAGAAGAAGATCTATGCCTGCTTCTACATTATTGCCTCTTTAGCCCCGCCCACTGATTTATGCATGTAGAATGAGAGGACATACTAAAGAGATGCTAACACAGGATTACTCCATTACCAAAACCATACAGATGCCTGTGAGGCTTACAAAACTCTGTGAAGTGCAAGTTGTAAAAAAACAACAACAACAGTTTTTGAATTGCCTTCCTAGTGATCCTAACACCATAACTACATTGGGTGCGAGCATTGTTGTGTCGTGTCATGAATCCATTTCTTGTCAGAAGCAGCATGAGCGGTTGGATTACATCAGGAATAGAAAGGTCACAGCTGCTTTCATTTAATATTTTAATATGCAAAACCAGCAGTGAGCATTTACTTTTGAGTCTTGAATGTGCCCTATCTCTGAAAACAGACTATTCTGATGAGAGGGTTAAAACAAGAAAGAAACATCATAGAAACATCACAGAACATTTTAAAATTGTAAAAAAAAAAAAAATGCAGTTAGGATTAAGGGAAACACAAGTGAAAACCATAGACTGTATAAAAACATGGACGTAGTGTCCGTGACATCACCCGTAGACTCCTGAAGAGCGATTTTGAAGCTCAAAGTGTGCAGAGCGGGCCGTCGCCATCTTGGCATTGAGTCACCGCCCGACTCTCCCGGATAAACGAAAATGGGCAAAAAGGTGGGAGCTGGTTGCTGAAGCCATGCCCACCTAGTGTCAGCAGCAGCAATCCACCTGTCACTCAAGTGGCCACGCCCTTAATTATGCAGAACTTTAAGGCTTAATATAATTTAAACGGATGAGTTATAAAAAAGAAAATCATCCCCCTCACAAATGTCATGAAGGGCAAAATTAGCTATATAGACCAAAACCACTGTAAACATGTTTTTTTCTGCTGTAAAGTTGGGCACTTTAACATGGGGAGTCTATGGGACTGAATCCCTTTGCAGCCAGCCTCAAGTGGACAGTCAATGAATTGCAGTCTTAGTCACTTCCTTGTTGGCTTCACGAGAGAGAGTGGGAGGTTGCCGCTTGGTGGAAAAGCAAATTTAAGCGCACCAGTCTTGATACATTGGATTGGCATCTGCACATTTGCACTACAGTTCCCATCATGCTCCTTGATCCACAACCTGCACTCTGTCAGCCTTAAACCACAACTGATGCCATCCACCTCATTACCTGGATTACTTACCTAATCTCTCCAGCACCTGCAAAGACAGTAAACACCAGTTACCACACCATCTAAACTCTGAACTGCTATAATCTTGATTTACTTACCTGCATAACTCCATTTTGCTGATCACTGGAATAAAATCAAACTGTTGTTGAACACAGTCCATCTGTCTGAGTTTGTGTTACACAACACATACATTCTGTCGCAATCTCTTAGATCTGAATTTGAATTACTTTGCATCTCTAGGTCAAAATTTAAGAATAGATGATTGTGCCTTTGCTCGTTGGACCTAAACTATGGAACAGCCTCCTGCCTGACATAACTAATTCAGATGATTCATGTATATATATGATGTCAGTGGAAGTTTGGTGGCTTTTACGCACCACCCGTCTCCGCATTTGTGACCTGCACTGTGACTTTACATGGTTGCGTGCTTCATGGCTGAGTTGCTGCTGTTCCTAAATGCTGTTTATGAAAATTCAGACTGCATGATTAGGTGATTTTTTTTTTTTTATACACCAGTTTCAATGCGTCTGATTGGTGTGCCCCAAAACTTTTGTACTTGTAGTGTATATTATACCTTCAGAATACTTTGGTGCTCTCTTGTGGAAGAAGGATAAAAAAACATTCTGCCATAAGTCTTTACAGCATAAATGCAAGAGAAATGCATAGAGCACTTGTTAAATAACAATAAATCAATTCCATTTTACTCATCAAATGTTATGTGGCCTCTGGTTTTAGTCAGATGTCTAGTGGCGATATGAACTGTAAATTCTCAGTACAATGATTGACTGAACAGAGTACTATTACTTAAGAAGAAAATTCATTTATTTGTTATTCATTATGTGTTCATTGTTTATCAGAATCCTCCCAAAGAATGGATCATCATTTGATAAAACCAAAAAGAGGTACAGTAAAGATACTTACAAGAATCTTCATAAATAGCATCCATACACACAAATTCAGTTCACAAAAAAAAGTTCACAAAAGCTACAGAAGCTAGAAACAAGTGAAAATGACTTTCATCAAGTCTCCAGTGTGAAAGTGATGCTAGTGCACTGTTGTTCAAATACAAATAAAATGTAAAATAAAAGTATTCCAAGTATTGATTATAAAAAGGTATAAACAGTAAAAATAGCTTAAACAGTGCTTTATAAAATATGTTTGCGCAATATCAAAGAGTGCAGTTAATCCCAGTTGTGCTTACTATAATAACAGCCCAGTTTGCAGGTGTGATTGCTTTTAGATAAATGTGCAGTAAATAGGACATTAATGTAGAGTTACTGACATTTCAGACATAATTTGGATAGTTAGCCATTAGCACTCTTGCAGTGCTGCTTGACTTATTAAATTAGAAGGCTGACACTAACTGTATAAAAATAAAATGCAACATAAATTACAATACCCAAGCAGATTCTCATATCCAGCACAGCAGGTTGAGCTTCATGCACGCTGCAAAATCTACAACATAATAATAACTAAACTGTACCATAAAAGTCCTATTTTCTTCATTTCTAATTATCACTATAACAGCAGACAATATTTCAATTTTTATTGTGTACACTGCTAGGTTGGGAGTGCCTTCTAGTGTGTAAAAAAAATAATAATAATAATAAAATATTTTGTTTCTGCTTTAAATTGTTAAACAATGCATGATTTCTCTAAATAACTTTGAAAATATAAACATTTTTTAAAACCTTGAGATCCTGCAAGGCCCCCAGTGATGTCAGTACTAAAATGTACAGATGTTTCTCAAATTATACAAATATCTCTTTTGGACAAAGATTAAAAAAAAATAAAAATAAAGATCTCTTGATCGAAATTCTCTTGATTGAAATATCATAAATACAATTACTTGCTGTTTACTTTAAATTATTATCATAGAAAATGGCTATATTTTTCCAGTGTAACCTTTTAAATGTATTCATTACAATTAAAAAATTACTCAAATGTTTTGAGTATTGTGCAAGAAATAAATTACATCCAGATATATGTAAAGTGCTGTCAAATGATTAATCGCGATTAATCGCATCCAAAATAAAAGTTTTTGTTTACATAATATATGTCCGTATACTGTGTACATTATGTATATATAAATACAAATACATTCATGTATATATTTAAGAAAAATATGTTACGTTTATATAATAAATATATAATATAAAATTTAAGAATATAAATATATAAATGTATATACATGTAAATATTTTTAGAATATATACAGCATGTGTGTGTATTTATATATACCTAATAAATATACACAGTAAATCTACATATATTATGTAAACAAAAACTTTTATTTTGGATGTGATTAATCGCGAATAATCATTTGACAGCACAAATATATGTGTGTGTGTGTGTGTGTGTGTGTGTGTGTGTGTGTGTGTGTGTGTGTGTGTGTGTGTGTGTGTGTGTGTGTGTGTGTGTGAAACTTAAATTTCTGCAGTCTTAAATTTCTCTGATTGTTGGACAATGGCCATCTTGAGGCCATGGACATTTACGATTTTTTTTGATATTTTACATTCTGATAGATACTGAGAGCTTCTGCGTTCTGGTAAATTAAGTCCACGTTGGTTCCAGTTCTTGATCGAATTATGTCATACGCACACTGGTGGAGGTAAACATACTGCTCCTGTTGTAGAAAACAGAAAAAAAAAGAGTCTGAGTATGAGAACTTACTTTGGCAGTTTCCTCATTGAACAAATGTCAACAACAATTTTTATGTAAATGTCATCTTAAAGAAATATTCTCGGTTTAGTATGAGTTAAGCTCAGTCGATTTTGTTTCATGTTTAATGTTAATTGCGACACAGATAATTTTGAAAAAAAAAAAAAGGTCAGTTTTTGGCTAAGTAATATATTTAATTAGAATATCTGCATGATGTAAGCAATAAGCTTGTTAACATACAATATGAAAAAATAGCTTATTGCTTTTCCATATAATGTCTTATCCAATTTTACTCTGTCACTGTGACAGCTCATCATAAATCCAGCCATAAAACAGCTTTACAGTTAAAATAATGCAATACATTCAACAGAATAATTTGGGCTTTGGATACATCATTGGTCCAGTTTAGGGTTATCAAACTGCAGCCCTGCAGAGTTTAGCTCCAACCCTAATTAAACACACCTGATCCAGCTAATCAGGTCCTTCAGGCTTATTTGAAAACTAGATGGGTATGTGTCTTGGAGCAGGATTGGAACTTAACTCTGCAGGGCTGCTGGTCCTCCAGGAACTGAATTTGACACCCCTGGTCCAGCTGGACCATAAAAAAATTCTAAGCCATCCAACCCTGACTCACTCCAACCACATAAAGAATGTTTCCTCAGCTTCTCAAACTTTAACAGATGCCTGTTCTGAAACTTCAGCTCTATTGTCGTTCCTCCCACCATCTTAAGCAGCTTGAACCTTCCTGCAACTAAAGAACCACCCCCCCCAAAAAAAGGAAAAAAAAAAAACACAAACTGCCATCTGCCAAAAAAGAAGTGCAATATTGGCAACTGGGAGCTACTTAAGTAAGCATTCAAGAAGTGACACCACTGGCTTTAAGGTTCCCATCATTCGTTCCAGGTCATCACATTGCAACCTGCAATGCCAAACCTTCACCAGATTCCAATTTAGTGATTCTTCAGGGTCTGCTCCAGAATCTATTCTTCTAGAATAAGTTTAATAATCATTGCATGCCTCTCTGGGCTCTGGGCATCCAGGGACAACCCAAACTTTTATGCCTTTCTCAAACAAAGAACTGGTGGAGCCAACTTGGAATGTGTCCAGATGATGCATGATGTCCAGAGCTTTGTCCACTTATGCCCATGTTGTGCCATGTCCAAATTACCTCGCAGCCTTCCAGCTGGAAAGCTCCTTCCACTGCCTACACCTCATCATCTATGGCAGGTATCTCCAACCCTGCTCCTGGAGAGCTACCATCCTGCAGACTTCAGTTCCAGCCCTGCTCCAACACACCTGTCTGTAATTATCAAGTAGCCCTGAACACCTTGATTAGCTGCTTCAGGTGTGTTTGATTGGGGTTGGAGCTGAAATCTGCAGGACAGTAGCTCTCCAGGAGCAGGGTTGGAGACCCCTGATCTATGGTCACATCTAGGGGTGGACTTCACAACCAACCTTCCTTTCTCAGTAGGCTTCTTCCTTCCTCAAACCTGTCCTGATGGCTATTGACTGTTTCTCTAAGACCTGCCACCTGGTTTATTTAAAGGGGTAACCAAAATCATTTGAGACTGCAGAAATACTGTTCCATCATGTCTTCTGGAACTACAGCCTACTAGAAGTCCACAATTCATATGCCAAGTCTGGAAGCTTTCTTCAAGCTGCTGGGCCATTTTTCTTCAGGCTATCATGCATAATTTCTGTCCTGTTTCCTCAGAACTTACAGCCATCAACATCAGCAGCTGCATTATCATTGTGTCATCTTCTACATCTGTGTCTGATTTCTACTGCTATTCCTGCTCCACCTATTGTTCATCCATGCATTCAGTAAAGAATCATCTAGCTCAGTCTGCTTTCTTACAGTAACTGCTTGTACAAAATGATAAGCTTCACATTTCTGCTCTAAAATCTGGCTGCATTTACTTTTATTGTAAGTGCCTCACTGTAACCTTTTTTTTTTACAGGAGGTACAAGCTTAACTTGTACTGATCCCCAGAATACCTTACCTCAGTCTGTACCATGAGAGGCCTGTGCATGCGCATATCATTAACAATTCCATAGATGTCCACCATGCTGTCTCTTTCAATCTGGAAGATCAGGTGGTCAATGGCAATGAAGGTCCCTGTTCTTCCCACACCGGCACTAAAAAATATGAAGGTCAATTAATAAAATAAATGTTTAAACTAACAAATGGCAAATTCGATGTTTGAATTGTAATATAAATTTGTCAACCTGTCCTCCAACTAATAAACTCGTATAGGTCGTTTGTCCAAATCCCTGAAATACGACCCATCAGAGCGTATACTACAATTGCGCCCCTATTGGCAAAAGGTCGTTTTCATATTAATGTTTTGTACTCTTTTATTTGCACTGTGATTTGCGTTTTGTGTAGCTCAGTTGGTAGATTATTGCGTTATACCTTGATATGCAATCATGCTATCATGGGTTCGATCCCAGAGAACGGACGTGCACGTAAAATGTATATGCTCAATAAATCATAATTTAGCATGATTTCTGTGAGGGTTAGGTTTAGGGGGTGGGGTTAGGTGTGGTCATTCGAACAAATAAGCCACCTAGTAAAATATGTACGAATTACTGTGAGATCGGTGTAAAAAGTCCACACATTGCATTTAAATAAACGTGCGTTTTGATTGGTAATGACGTTATACGTCATTTCATGACGACAGACGCAACGCGATACTGTCATTATTTTTTCACCGCTAGAGGCCGCTTAACTTTAAAACGTAAATATAGGTCGTAATAAGGTGCTTGCACAAACGACCTATATGGTCGTTTTTTGTTGGAGGACAGGCTCAAATAATTTAAAACTTTTTGTTGTGATATTGTGTGCAATGCACCACAGTTGGAGAGTGGCGTGAGTACTGGTCCATGTGTTCTCTGACCAGGTGTCTGAAGTCAATGAGGACTTCAGTGGTCTGTGGAACTCCATGATCCGGCCACGCCGTGAAGTGGAACTGACGTACGTAGCGAGTTTCTGCTGTTTTCACCTACAGAATTATCCATCATAATATTGTAAAATATTACTGATTTAAGAATAACAACAACAAAAAACTCACTCCTATATTCTACTAAAGGAATAAATGGAGATATCAGGTACAGGAAGTGTTGCTTTACATTTTTGATTCTGAAGTCTCTTATGGTCCAGCTCTCCAGTTCTATCTCTGAGGTGGTTGTCACAGAGATGTTTTGATAATGATTAGTCCCAGATGGCCAGTACTTTTCACATTTCACCTGGAGAAAATTACAGAGGGCTGGTTATCTTTACTCTGAATATATAGTTTCAAGTTCCAGTCCTGGCATGGGGACTTTTCTCAATCTGTTCCTCTATCTCTCCCCCACTTTGCTTCCTGTCTAACTACTGTCCTATTGAAACAAATTTCACAATGAAAACTTACTCGTCCCATCTCGTTGCATTTGGTCAGCATCACTATGGTGTAGACATTCTTCTCCCAGACCATTCTCCAGAATTCATTCACTGTGACAGGCAGTGGACCCTGAGCTGCTATAAACTCTTTTCTTGAATTATAGCCCTGTTCAAAAAAAGAAAGAAAAAAGAAAAAGAAGAGAAAAACAAAAAAGAGTGAAAAACATGCTTAGACATAACTAAAAAAAAAAAAAAACCTTCACAAATTTTCACTTCTGTTTATATACTCACTGGGATGTAGTTGGCATTGATGTAATCATCAAAGGGACTGCCGCACACTGATAATTTAACTCTTGAAGCATCATCTGATGAAGGCAAACATACAATTAGTATCAGAAAGTAGTTATTAATTAAGAACTTAAAATTATGCATCTGATTTTATATAAGGTTTAAGGTTACATTGTAACGTCATCAGTGTTGGGAAGTAACTAGTTACATTTAACTAAATAACGTAATTTAATTGGGTTCTTGACGTGACATGGCATTTTCACTGTCCAACAAGATAAAAATGGATATAATTACTACTGTCACTATTTAAAATGCAGTAAATCATTAAACATTTCTTTGTCCTACAAGGTCTTGTTGTTATAAAAGTGTTGTTTGATTTTTTTAATTTGTGAGCAAAAAATTCTCAAAATTGTCCTATGGTGTGACTGTCCCAAGCATGGTTCAATAAATTACAACTTTTATAAATGAAAAAGAAAAGCATAAATTCTTTTTCTAAATACCTCTGGCATAATTGTACGTGTCTATTTTAGTAAATGGCAATCACTTCTTTCATCCATACATTTCTGAAAAACATAGGAACATGATACATTTTGTCTCTGAAAACCATGTCCTCTATTGTGCGACACCATATCCTGATTTTAAATTGGTCAGTTCCAGAGAAAACTTTAATTAGTTGGACCCCATTCATGGTCATGTTACTGAAGCCCCCTGTCAAGCCTGTCACATGTGCACATGGTAAATTTTTGTCTCATAATTGTGCAAATATTTAACTTTTTTGGAACCACTACAAAAATGTTACCTTTTGTTGTCCTTTGGTGTGACACCTCTAAATAATATTATATTTTAATGAAAAACTGCATGTTAAACTACATAATCATGGAGAATTCTGCAAATGTGTCTTGCTTACCGCTAATGAAAGGTAGCTCGGATTAGCAAGGTCATTAATTGACAGAAAAAGTTTGAAACGTCCTTTGGTGTGACAGATAATGTACTTTGGTGTGACACCTGTACTGTCACACTAGAGGACAAGGTCTCTTTAACCCTTAATCAGTGTTTGGGGTCCCAGGGGACCCCACTGGACTTTTCCTTCATTTTTTAAAAGTGTTACCTTCAGGGGCATGAAACTCCTTGACTTTTCCTAAATAATCTATCTAAAAATGCACAAAAAACTCGGCTTTATTTGGTTGTTCTAAAGGTGTGTAAAAAAACTTACAGTTTAAGGTGTTTGGGGTCAAAATGACAACTTAAAATACTTTTCATTTTGTTTGTCAAATAAATAAATGTAAATCCATTATAAATCTGAAAATTTCTACATATAAACCAAGGTCTGGTCCTGGAGCCTGAATAAAAAGTGGAACGAACTTTCCATCTCATGCACACACACACACAAATGTATGTGACTGCAACAGAGAGCATTTTTATAGAAATTGGTGAATAAAATAAACAAAACGGGCATAAATCTAGAAGAAATTACATTTCAATCAAGGTCTGGTCCTGGAGCATAAATAAAAAGTGGAACGAACTTTCTATCACACACACACACACACACACACACACACACACACACACACACACACACACACACACACACACACACATACACACACGTACAGTATGTGACTGCAACAGAGAGCATTTTTATAGAAATTGGCAAATAAAATCAACTAAACTGGCATAAATCTGAAAAATTTCACAAATGCAACATGGAACAAGCATGTTCCCTCACTCTCTCTCTCTCACACACACACACACACACACACACACACACACACACACACACACACACACACACACACACACAACACACAGAGACAGAGAAAGAGAGGGAAAAGGTATGTATAAATATATGTATAATAATTTGCAAAAGCAGATAATTCAAAATATATCAGACAACAACAACAAATTCTAACTTTGACAAAAATACAGATTTTTTTTATTTATTTGAGAATGTTTAAATATATATTCACAAAAGTAACATAAAGTTGTAATTCACATAAAGTTGTGAGGAGAAGTTGAACCATCAAGAAAAATTAAGTGAAAATGAAGTCCCTACCTCTATTGGATATATGTGGTCATTGCACTTTCTTTCTTTAATTATAATTTCTAAAGTTTTTCCACAAACCAGCAGATGTCAGTATTCAATCCCTAACACATAAAACAATGTCCAAAAACAATTCAGATTTAATTAAGATCGACATTTAAGTGATTTTGTCTTTTAAAAAATCATTTTTCATGAGCCAATTTATGGCCTAGTTAAGTAATTGTGCAGTAAATAGGTTAAAAACTTCAAAATTTCCACAAAAACACAGCATAAATGTATAGTTGAGAAAATAAATAAAAAAGTAAATAAAATATATATATATATAGTTTTCCATATAAAAAATGTATATTTCCTTATGCAATCGCTCTTTAAATGTTTGGGGTCTATCAGACTTTTTGAACACTGATTAAGGGTTAAAAAGCATTTTAAATAATTAAATAAGATTTGTTTAACTCCTTTTTATTCTTTTTGATCATTTTCAGTGTTCTAAAATTCAATAATTACAGGAATTAACAGGAATTCACACAGAAGGGAGGAGATCCTAAGAGGATGATGCAGAAAGTAAATGGAATAAAAATGATTCCTTAAAAAGATTAGTCATATAGTTTTTAAAAATTCATTCACATCTTAATGAATATAGTTTGAATATCAATCGTATTTAGCTGTGCCACACATGCAGCGGGGGCCTAGAAAAGTTTCAGTAACATGTTAATTGACTAAGAGAGTGAATTTTGTTGATTAAAACTATTTTTAGCTTTGTTTAAAAAACATGTTGATATTGTTTGTATCAAAATTAGACATTATTTCTCCTTTGACGTTCAAAATGAAATATAAATTATTTAATAACTACCATTTCTGTCCTTTAGTGTGACGTAATGTCCTATGGTGTAACCTAATGTCCAATGGTGCGACACACATAAAAGAACCACAGATTTGTTTTTATCTCAAAATATCAGCAGTTTTGTATGAATGACAGCAAAGTTTGTCTTGTTGTCAAAATTTGTTGTGAAATTGTCATGGGGAAAAACTGTTAATTATAATTTCCTATTCAATAAATAGCACTATATGAAAATAAGTGTCTAACAATGAAGATAAATCTCTCTCATGCTATTTATGTATTATTAATAGTTTTATTATTATTATTTTTTTATTTATTTGCTATGTCACACCATAGTACAAATTTATGGTAGAGTTCAGTAAAAAAAATATATATATATTAAAAATGTAAAGATTGGACAAAGTTAGTGGCCCTTTATACTGTATCTTCTCAAAGGCCAGACTTCACTGTCACAGTGTCTGGTCTGTGTATCCCTGGGTGTCCACTAGAGGTCTCACTTCCCCTTATCGTCACCCCACTTCAGAACTACATTTCCCACAAGTCTTGTTGGTACTCATCACTGTTCATTGTATTCAGCTGTTCCCACTTACATTGTTTGCACCTGTCTATATATACCTGGTTTGTTTCTGTCTTTGTTACGGAGTCCTTGTTTAATGTCACCCTGCTTTGTCGTGTTTCCTTGCCGTAGTTTATGTTTCTTGTTTTGGACTGCTTACCTGGATTTTGACCTTTGCCTGGCTGATTGATGATTCTGGATTACCCTAATAAAACACTGCAATTGGATCTACCTGTTTGTGTGCGTGTCATGACATTCACACTATATAAATATATGCATTTCTTTTTCAAAACAGTCTTTTACAAAAAAAGCATTTTTTACTGCCTATTTGTCAACTACCCAGTTACAAAATAAATGTAATTATAATCAGTTACAGTTACCGAGGAAAAAAAAAAAGTGTAATTAAATTACAGTTACCAATTACAAAAGAGGTTACATCTGAATTTTTTTCACACACACATTTCATAAATTGCATCGACGGCTCTAAAATATGAGACAATGTTTTTAGGAGTTTAAGACACAGAATAGGACACATGCTCATTCACATGCTCAAGTATTATTTCCTATTTTTGATTATGTATATGCTTTATTTTTTAAGATTAACTGTTTTTATCCCCCCAAAGCATTGTTAGATGCCAATGTTTACTGTCATAACTATGGAAAGATTTGATTTCAGAAACAGTATAATAGCTATTAATATACTTCTTGTTATGATTTTAAATCTGTATTTAACCTCAGAATGATCACAAAGTGAAAAAAGGTGTTGAAGTCTGATTTTGTGGTGGCTGTGCTTTAAAATTAAATTATTATTATCTTAATTTAAGTGATGAAGTGTTTGGAAATTCTGATAGTAATCAGTGTTGAGTACTAATGTAGGTTATCCCTGCTTAGTTTACATATTTGAAAATGATTAACAGTTGAAAACATTAGAAATTTAGAAAAGTAATCAACAAGTAATGTAATCATTTACATTAATAAAGTAACTGAAATAGTTACACTACTTATTATATTTTAAACATGGTAACTTGTAATCTGTAACCTATTACATTTCCACAATAACCTTCCCAACACTGAGCGTCTTACCTATCATGTTCTGATATACTCCAAGCACTTTTTTATTTTGATCATTTTTGTCACATATTGTCTGTATACACTTCCTGTTCATTCATTTCTTGCTTTTCTTGATTTCTGATTGTTATCACCTGTGTCTAGTTTAGATAATCATAATCCTGAGTCTACATTGAATGCATTCTCTAGTCTTTATTTTTGTTTATTTCTTTAAGCCTACAGCATGCAACTTTTGGCCCTCTAGCGGTTAACAAAATAAACTATGCGTCTTGCAGGAGAACAATATTTTAGTTGTGCTTTGGCTCTGCGCCTCAGGAAATGAACTGAAAATGTATCTGACTTTGTGCAATGTGACTTCAGTGTGAATAGTCTGGGTACAATCCATCAGTCAGCTAGATATTGAAGCCTGTGATTGGGGAAAAACTCATGCAAACTTTTTAGTACAACATGCAACAGTCAGGTTACTCACAAGGTAGCACATTGCTGTAACGGTTCTTCGGCTTGTTTTCAATAGCCAGGGCAGTGTTTTTGGACTGCGCCGTTCCAACTGTTTTCAACTCCTGCAACAACACAGCATTACTTCAGGTCTAGATTTTGAAAACACTAATTTCTAAGACAATTTCTGTGACAACTCCAGAGTAAAACTGTTTGATAATATTGTCATAGGAAGAAGTGTGTAAATAATAAAAATACATATTTGTGTTTCTCATGTGTACCTCATACTCTTCAGCAAAACCACAGTTGGAATCCTTATGTTTCTGCTTAAAGTACTCTTCATAATCCTCTATTCTCAAACCAATATTACTGTGTACCATAAAGAAAAAAAAAAAGAAAAAAAACATGTATAAATATACAATAAATTGTAAAGAATTATGTTTCACCATTAAAAATGAATAGATTAATAATAAAACAGTTACTTACATTTTATTTCTGAAAATAGAAGGAAAATGAATGCATTAACAATTTTAAGTTTTGTCAAATAAATATTTAACTATATACATATCAAACAAAGGTACCTAATGGTTTGTACAGGGATGTCGGGACATTGTTTGTTGGTTTGTCTGGAACAGAGAGTAATAAAGAAATGTTACTAAAATGAATCTGCAAGGCTTCTGTATCTTGTGCTCTATCCAGTATTTACTTCTCTAATGGCACTGGCAACTCACCTTCTTGAATAGAAGAAGAGAATGAGAGTGATGATGAAGAGAAAACAGATCACTCCCAAAACTATGCCAACAATCATTGGAGTCTTAGACTGAGGGGAATCTACATGAGAATTTGATAAGTGTTATTATTATATTATTAAACACATTCCCAATGAAGAAAAAGTAGTAATGTATTTAAAGTTTTTATCAGAATAAAACCTTGTTTATTATATTATCCAGATCACTTAATGAAAAAGATGATACACTGAGATGCAATAGATTATCCTTAAAAACACATGATCTATTTTATGTAATTTTCGGATGGAGGTTACATTGAGAGTCACAACGTTATATCAAACGTTACTGTGGGAGTTTTGTACAAGATTTGCACAAAGAGGAAGAGGACAGATATTTGATCATTTTACATACTGGTAAGTTGTGAGATGCAGACAGTTTCTCCTTCTGTTAATTGATCTGCTGCCACAGCAGTGATGCAGAATGTGTAGTTGACTCCAGCATTCAGATCAGTGATTTGATGGGAAGTGTTATTAGTTGTTACATGAGTCCTTTTCTCACTCCATTTAATTTTAAAATAATCTCTATTTCCAGCAGGTTCATTCCATGTCAGATACACAGATGATGTTGTGACATCAGTCACTTTGAGTTCCTTGATCACATCTGGCTCTGGGGAAAAGAAAAATAAATGAGTTGGTGAATGTGCATATGTAGTTACACCAGAAATTGTAAGAATCAAACGTACACTGTACAATTTTCCGTACAAAAATGAGAGGCTGACAAGGCTAAAGATTAATAGGATATGACAATAAAACCATATCCAATGTGTACAACTAAGAACACGTAATAGCACTTTAGTTTAGGGACGAATTCTCATGTTTAAGTAGTTGCTTATTAACATGCATATTACTAGCAAATTGGCTGTTTATTAGTGCACATATTAAGGCCTTATTCTGCATGACCACATTTTGGATCCTTTCATACTAACCCACACATAAACCTAACAATTACCTTAATAACTAACTGTTAGTAAGGAGCAAATTAGGAGTTTACTGAGGCAAGAGTCATAGTTAATGGTGGGAATCGGTCCCTAAAGTGTGACCGAACACATATGTTTTAGGTTCCTCACATTAAAACAAGTAAATACTAATAAAATTATATTAATAGAAAAAAATGGGTCAGTTTGTTTAAACAGTCTATTTAGAAAAAAAAATGGTTTTTACATACTGGTATAGTTTGAGATGCTGAAAGTTTCTCCTTTTGTTGAAATGTCTGCTGCCACAGCAGTGATGCAGAATGTGTAATTGACTCCAGCAGTCAGACCAGTGATGTGATAGGAAGTGTTATTGGTACGTGCATTGTTGGATGTTTTACCATCACTCCAATAAAGGTTAAAGAAAGATCTACTTCCACCTGGTTCATTCCATTTTAGAAACACAGATGATGTTGTGATTTCAGACACTGTTAGATTTATGATCATATTTGGCTCTGTTTGGGGAGAGAAGAGCAATTCATACATGTTGATGAAAGGGGAATTAAACAATGTCATTAAATATGAGGAAGTATGAGTTGTGCAATTATGAATTGATAAAATAATTGTAATAAGACCAGAACTCAGTGAGTCTGGTGACTTAAGATGTTGCTGTACAGTTTTCTGCTCAGTGCAAGTAAATATGAGATGGTTTCAAGGATGAAGATTTATATACAGTATATTTATATGAGTATCTGGATAGAGAAATTAGGAAACATATAATTGGAAAACATACTAGTATATTTTGAGGTAACCGCTGATTCTCCTTCTGTTGACCGATCTGCTGCAACAGCTGTGATGATAAATGTGTAATTGACTCCAGCAGTCAGACCAGTGATGTTATAGGAAGTGTTATAAGTTGTTGAACTTCCATTTGTTTTATAACTCGTCCACTGAATTTTAAAGAAAGATCTATTTCCAAGTGGTTCTTTCCATGTCAGAAACACAGATGATGTTGTGATTTCAGACACTGTTAGATTTATGATCATATTTGGCTCTGTTTGGGGAGAGAAGAGCAATTCATACATGTTGATGAAAGGGGAATTAAACAAAGTATGTCTGTAAATATGAGGAAGTATGAGTTGTGCAATTATGAATTGATAAAATAATTGTAATAAGACCAGAACTCAGTGAGTCTGGTGTCTTAAGATGTTGCTGTACAGTTTTCTGCTCAGTGCAAGTAAATATGAGATGGTTTCAAGGATGAAGATATACTGTATATACAGTATATTTATATGAGTATCTGTCTAGAGAAATTAGGAAACATATAATTGGAAAACATACTAGTATATTTTGAGGTAACCACTGATTCTCCTTCTGTTGACCGATCTGCTGCAACAGCTGTGATGATAAATGTGTAATTGACTCCAGCAGTCAGACCAGTGATGTTATAGGAAGTGTTACTAGTTGTTGAGTTTGCGTTTGTTTTATCACCCGTCCACTGAATTTTAAAGAAAGATCTATTTCCAAGTGGTTCTTTCCATGTCAGAAACACAGATGATGGTGTGATTTCAGACACTGTTAGATTTATGATCATATTTGGCTCTGTTTGGGGAGAGAAGAGCAATTCATACATGTTGATGAAAGGGGAATTAAACAAAGTATGTCCGTAAATATGAGGAAGTATGAGTTGTGCAATTATGAATTGTTAAAATAATTGTAATAAGACCAGAACTCAGTGAGTCTGGTGTCTTAAGATGTTGCTGTACAGTTTTCTGCTCAGTGCAAGTAAATATGAGATGGTTTCAAGGATGAAGATATATATACAGTATATTTATATGAGTATCTGGCTAGATAAATCAGGAAAAATATAATTGGAAAACATACTAGTATATTTTGAGGTAACCACTGATTCTCCTTCTGTTGACCGATCTGCTGCAACAGCTGTGATGATAAATGTGTAATTGACTCCAGCAGTCAGACCAGTGATGTTATAGGAAGTGTTACTAGTTGTTGAGTTTGCATTTGTTTTATCACCCGTCCACTGAATTTTAAAGAAAGATCTATTTCCAAGTGGTTCATTCCATGTCAGAAACACAGATGATGTTGTGATATTGTTCACTCTGAGATTTGTGATCACATCTGGCTCTGTGTATTGGAGAAAGAAGCAAGTCATAATTGATGATTTGAAAAAAACATCACTCAAGACACAAGCAAAGTAGAAATACGTAAAGGATGAAACGTGAACTGGTGGGCCAAATAACGAACAATACACTGACAAGGGGGAAGGCAATATATTGATTTTTAATCTTTAACGTGAACTTTGTATGTAGATTCACAAATGTTGAGTTTTTCTTTTTTCTTTTCTTTTCTTTTCTTTTCTGTTTTTAACAATCAGGACACAAGTGAAAAATAAATACACACGGGGGGAATGTGAATCATTCTTATAACATACTTTGTAGCACAAAACAGACATTTTATAGTTTTACATACAGTTACTACTATAAAGCAAGAAAGAGATTTTTTAATTCTACATACTTGTGAATTGTGAGATGCAGACAGTTTCTCCTTCTGTTGACCAATCTGCTGCAACAGCTGTGATGATAAATGTGTAATTGACTCCAGCAGTCAGACCAGTGATGTTATAGGAAGTGTTATTAGTTGTTGAACTTCCGTTTATTTTATAACCCGTCCACTGAATTTTAAAGAAAGATCTATTTCCAAGTGGTTCTTTCCATGTGAGAAACACAGATGATGGTGTGATTTCAGACACTGTTAGATTTATGATCATATTTGGCTCTGTTTGGGGAGAGAAGAGCATTTCATACATGTTGATGAAAGGGGAATTAAACAAAGTAAGTCTGTAAATATGAGAAAGTATGAGCTGTGGAATTATGAATTGTTAAAATAATTGTAATAAGACCAGAACTCAGTGAATCTGGTGTCTTAAGATGTTGCTGTACAGTTTTCTGCTCAGTGCAAGTAAATACGAGATGGTTTCAAGGATGAAGATTTATATACAGTATATTTGAAAGGAATCAGTTATATGAGTATCTGGCTAGAGAAATCAGGAAACATATAATTGGAAAACATACTAGTATATTTTGAGGTAACCACTGATTCTCCTTCTGTTGACCGATCTGCTGCAACAGCTGTGATGATAAATGTGTAATTGACTCCAGCAGTCAGACCAGTGATGTTATAGGAAGTGTTACTAGTTGTTGAGTTTACGTTTGTTTTATCACCCGTCCACTGAATTTTAAAGAAAGATCTATTTCCAAGTGGTTCTTCCCATGTCAGAAACACAGATGATGGTGTGATTTCAGACACTGTTAGATTTATGATCATATTTGGCTCTGTTTGGGGAGAGAAGAGCAATTCATACATGTTGATGAAAGGGGAATTAAACAAAGTATGTCTGTAAATATGAGGAAGTGTGAGTTGTGCAATTATGAATTGATAAAATAATAGTAATAAGACCAGAACTCAGTGAGTCTGGTGTCATTAGATGTTGCTCTACAGTTCCTCTTCAGGAACTCGAGCTGCGTCGAACGCTTTGGGGAACGCGTCTAGCGTGAGCGACTCTGAATATCGTGTGAAATCAGTCCAATGAAAGAGCGTGACGTCACGGGCGGGGTGACGTAAGTGACCAGGAAGCTATAAAAGCATGTGCCGTGCAGCTGGTATCAGCTTTGCGTCTTCAGCAAGCGCTCTGTGTGTGAATGTCCTCAGTTTGTCTTGTGAGTCTTATTTACTGTTGTCTGTCCAGTAGAGCTCCAAGTCATGTCTAAGAGCAAGGCGAAAACCAAACACACTAGAGGTGAATCCGGATCGCGTTTCAGACTGTGTGTCCCTCCCTGCCTGCGTTACATAACGAGCGGGGATACACACAGTCTGTGCGTGGTCTGCCTGGGTTTGAAGCACGCCGAGTCGGCTCTCGAGGGGGCCGACTGTCCGCATTGTGAGAGGATGTCGGTGCGGCTGCTTCGTTCCCGGAGGGCTCTCTTCGAGGAGGGAGCCTTCGCCAGCGTTCCCCGCGGTGCCGGCCCCGCATCTGCCGAGGCAGAACGGCAGCTGCACTCGTGGGGTTCGCAGGTGGATCTGACAGAGGGAATGGAGACGGGCGAGTCCCTATCTCCTTCCACTTCTGCCAGATCTGGCGCCCAATCTCTGGAGTCGGAAGCACGCTCTGCGGTTCCTTCCACCCAGGGAGAGGGATCGACACTCCGCCTCTCTTCCTCCGAGGAGGTTGATGTGGAGTCTGTCGACAGGGATTCGCCACCCCCACTCGCCTAGGTATGAGGAGCTCTTGGAGGTGGTGACTCGTGCGGTGGCCAAGTTAAGTCTTGATTGGCCCGCCGAGAAGACAACTGAACCGCAGAAAAGCAAGCTAGATGAACGCTTTCTGCGGGCGAGTCAACCACCTCCTTGCCGGGGCCTTCCGTTCTTTCCCGATCTACACGAAGAGATCGCTAGATCGTGGAAACGCCCATTTTCAGCCCGCCTCTACATCCCCTTTTCAGATTACTACGGCAATGTAGTGGGGATGGCAGAGCGCGGCTACAGAGCGATGCCCCGGGTGGAACAGACGCTCGCGAGCTATCTGTCCCCCGGTACTGCATCGTCTCTGAAGGCTTTGGTGGGCAAAGGGTATGCGGCAGCAGGTCAGGCTGGTGCGTGTCTGCATACCATGGCGGTGTTACAGGCGTACCAGGCTGACCTGCTGAAGGAGCTTGACGAGGGAGAGGAGATCAAGTCCCATGACATCACCAAGTTAAGAAGGACCGCTGATCTCTCCCTCCACGCCACCAAGGAGACCGCCCGAGCGATTGGGAGGTCCATGGCAGCTATGGTGGCCGCGGAGAGACATTTATGGCTGACCCTGTCCGAAATGAAAGAGCGGGACAGGGTCTGCCTTATGGACGCCCCGATCCAGCCTTCTGGCCTGTTCGGCGACGCAGTCAACACTGTCGTTGACAGGTTTCAGGAGGCTCGCAAACAGGCGGCAGCGTTCCATAAATTCCTCCCTCGTCGCTCTCTCGGGGCATCTGGGCGGGAGATGCCCCAGCCACACCCTAGCTCCTCGTACCGCGAGGCCCAAAAACAGAGCGTCGCCTGCTCTCGGCCGAGGTCTTCGAAGCCCAAACAAGATCTAAGGGCGTTCATCGAAGCAAAGAAGGCCTCGGCCAAGAAGCCCTGACGCCAAAGAGCCAGGGCTTCAGAGGGCAGCCTCTGCTGAGGTAGAGTGGTGCACACCGCAGTACACAGTGCCCGTCTCGCCTCAGCGCCCTCTGGGGGCCGGTCTGCCAACCCTGCCAGTGTTCCAGGGCGCAGCGGTCCCCAGCGAGCATCGCTCTCAGTATCTTCCGCCTGTGCGCGTAGCGGGGCTGACATGCTCGCCGCCCCTGCGGGGGCCTCTTACACCAGAGGTCAGTCTCGAGAGACTGATTCCCTTAGTAGATTATTTGCCAGCGTGGAAGCTACTGCCAAATGTATCTCAATGGGTCCTGCACACAGTAGAAAAAGGCTACCGTATTCAGTTCGGCTCTGCACCGCCGATGTTCAACGGGGTTACTCCGACGATAGTAGTCGGCCCGAGCAGCAGGGTCTGGTTATGGAACAAGAAGTGAAAGCCCTATTAGAGAAGGAGGCCATCGAGGTGGTCCCTCCTCAAGACAGGGAATCCGGGTTTTACAGCCGGTATTTCATAGTTCCAAAGAAGGATGGGGGGTTGCGTCCGATCATAGACCTGAGGGTCTTAAATCAATCAGTTATGAGACTGAAGTTCAAAATGCTCACGATCAAGCATGTTGTAGCTCAGATCAGGTCCGAGGACTGGTTTGTCACAATAGATCTCAAAGATGCATACTTCCACATATCCATCCTTCCACAACACAGGAAGTTTCTGAGGTTCGCTTTCGGGGGCGAAGCTTACCAATATCGATTACTTCCCTTTGGCCTTGCACTCTCACCCCGCACGTTCACGAAATGTGTAGATGCGGCTCTGGTCCCCCTGCGCATGCAGGGCATCCGCATTCTCAACTATATCTACGATTGGTTGATTTTAGCTCAGTCAGAGCAGGTTGCGGCTCGGCATCGAGATGTCGTTCTCGCACATATATGGGGGAGCTGGGTTTGAGACTGAACGCCAAGAAGAGTGTACTTTCTCCAGTTCAGAGAACCACCTATCTAGGGCGTAGTATGGGATTCGACCGCGATGCAGGCACGATTGTTCCCTGCTCGTATCGAGTCGATCCTCATCTCAGTCGAGAGAGTCAAAGAAGGCCAGTCACTCACTGTCAAACAATTCCAGAGATTGTTGGGTCTAATGGCAGCTGCGTCCAACGTGATACCTTTTGGCCTGCTGTACATGAGACCCCTACAGTGGTGGCTCAAGACCAAGGGATTTTCCCCGAGGGGCAATCCACTTCGAACTATCAAGGTCACGCGGCACTGCCTCCGTGCCTTAGACATGTGGAAGAAACCTTGGTTCTTGAATCAGGGCCCGGTGCTGGGAGCTCCTGGTCGCCGTGTAACACTAGCGACGGATGTTTCCCTCACTGGCTGGGGTGCGGTCATGAGTGCCCACCCTGCCCGCGGTCTGTGGAGTGGTCGCCATCTGACATGGCATATCAATTGTCTAGAAATGCTAGCAGTTTATCGTGCACTGAAGCACTTCCTCCCAGACCTAAGGGGTCACCATGTGTTGGTGCGCACCGACAACACATCGGTGGTCTCTTACATCAACCACCAGGGAGGTCTGCGTTCGCACCCCTTGTACAAGCTGGCGCACCAGATCCTTGTGTGGTCCCAGGACAAACTCTTCTCACTCAGAGCAGTGTATATTCCTGGGAAACTGAATGTGGGAGCAGACATACTGTCGAGGCAGGGGCCGAGGCCCGGGGAATGGAGGCTTCACCCCGAGGTGGTGGAGCAGATATGGAGAGTTTTTGGCAGAGCTTAAGTAGACCTCTTTGCAACTCAAGAGACATCACATTGTCCCCTTTGGTTCTCTCTAGTTCATCCAGCTCCTCTGGGACTGGACGCTATGGTACAGACCTGGCCGAGGCTTCGTCTGTACGCATTTCCCCCTATTGCTCTGCTCCCGGGAGTTCTGGCGAGAGTACGCCGGGACGGGGTCCGTCTGTTATTAGTAGCCCGGTTCTGGCCGGGCCGAGTATGGTTTGCAGATTTGGTCTCGCTCCTCGACGGCTCTCCGTGGGAGATACCGATCAGGGCAGACCTACTCTCACAGGCGCAGGGCATGATAATTCACCCTCGCCCGGAGCTGTGGAAGCTGTGGGTGTGGCCCCTGAGGGGGCACAGTTCATAGCATCCGGTCTCTCAACCGAGGTTGTTGTGACCCTCCTCCAATCCAGAGCTCCCTCAACGAGGAAACTGTACGCCCTGAGGTGGAAACTCTTCACCTCATGGTGAAGCCCAGTTGGTACAGTTCTGGAGTTCCTACAGGCCAGGCTCTCTGCAGGGTTGACCCACTCCACGCTGAAGGTCTACGTGGCGGCCATTGCGGCCTACCACACCCTTCTCGATGGTCAGTCTTTGGGAAGACACCCCTTAGTTACACGTTTCCTCCGCGGTGCGCTGAGGCTGAGACCTCCAGTACGGTCCCGTATTCCCCCGTGGGACTTGGTTGTGGTGCTAAAGGTGTTGTGCAGACCTCCGTTTGAGCCTATTCAAGATATTTCAGACAGACATCTGACGCTTAAAACCGCCTTTCTGTTGGCCATTACCTCTCTGAGGAGAGTAGGAGATTTGCAGGCCCTCTCAGTGGCCCCTACTTATCTGGACTTTGCACCTGGCATGACCAAAGCGTTCATATACCCTCGAGCGGGATATGTTCCTAAGGTCCCCTCTGTCACACCACAACCTGTAGTGCTGCAGGCCTTCTGTCCTCCTCCCTTTCGGGAGCCCGACCAAGAGAAGCTAAATTGTATGTGTCCAGTTCGAGCACTGGACGCATACGTCCACAGAGCTGCCCTGTGGAGAAAAACAGACCAATTGCTTGTATGCTACGGTCCCCCCAAGAGGGGTTCTCCTGCTTCTAAGCAGACTATTAGTCATTGGATAGTTGAGGCTATCAACGCCACCTATGAGTCCTCTGGTCTTCGACGCAGCTCGAGTTCCTGAAGAGGAACCTCTCTAGGTTACGCATGTAACCCTAGTTCCTCGAGGGAACGAGACGCTGCGTCTCGGAGCCATACCCCCGGCACCCCTGTCGGCGCTTGCTGGTACACGAAGCTGATGCCAGCTGCGCGGCACGTGCTTTTATAGCTTCCTGGTCGCTAACGTCACCCCGCCCGTGACGTCACGCTCTTTCATTGGACTGATTTCACACAATATTCAGAGTCTCTCACGCTAGACGCGTTCCCCAAAGCGTTTGACGCAGCGTCTCATTCCCTCGAGGAACTAGGGTTACATGCGTAACCTAGAGACGTTTTCTGCTCAGTGCAAGTAAATATGAGATGGTTTCAAGAATGAAGATATATATACTGTATATTTATATGAGTATCTGGCTAGAGAAATCAGGAAACATATAATTGGAAAACATACTAGTATATTTTGAGGTAACCACTGATTCTCCTTCTGTTGACCGATCTGCTGCAACAGCTGTGATGATAAATGTGTAATTGACTCCAGCAGTCAGA
This sequence comes from Cyprinus carpio, assembly GCF_018340385.1. Taxonomy (NCBI): domain Eukaryota; kingdom Metazoa; phylum Chordata; class Actinopteri; order Cypriniformes; family Cyprinidae; genus Cyprinus; species Cyprinus carpio. The sequence goes on along the minus strand of NC_056621.1, from coordinate 18,532,459 downwards.
CCAGTGATGTTATAGGAAGTGTTATTAGTTGTCGAGTTTGCATTTGTTTTATGACTCGTCCACTGAATTTTAAAGAAAGATCTATTTCCAAGTGGTTCATTCCATGTCAGAAACACAGATGATGTTGTGGTATTGTTCACTCTGAGATTCGTGATCACATCTGGCTCTGTGTATTGGAGAAAGAAGCAAGTCATAATTGATGATTTGAAAAAAACCATCACACAAGACACAAGCAAAGTAGAAATACGTAAAGGATGAAACGTGAACTGGTGGGCCAAATAACGAACAATAGACTGACAAGGGGGAAGGCAATATATTGATTTTTAATCTTTAACGTGAACTTTGTATGTAGATTCACAAATGTTGAGTTTTTCTTTTTTCTTTTCTTTTCTTTTCTGTTTTTAACAATCAGGACACAAGTGAAAAATAAATACACATGGGGGGAATGTGAATCATTCTTATAACATACTTTGTAGCACAAAACAGACATTTTATAGTTTTAAATACAGTTACTACTATAAAGCAAGAAAGATTTTTTAATTCTACATACTTGTGAATTGTGAGATGCAGACAGTTTCTCCTTCTGTTAACCGATCTGCTGCAACAGCTGTGATGATAAATGTGTAATTGACTCCAGCAGTCAGACCAGTGATGTTATAGGAAGTGTTATTAGTTGTTGAACTTCCGTTTATTTTATAACCCGTCCACTGAATTTTAAAGAAAGATCTATTTCCAACTGGTTCTTCCCATGTGAGAAACACAGATGATGTTGTGATTTCAGACACTTTTAGATTTATGATCATATTTGGCTCTGTTTGGGGAGAGAAGAGCAATTCATACATGTTGATGAAAGGGGAATTAAACAAAGCAAGTCTGTAAATATGAGAAAGTATGAGCTGTGGAATTATGAATTGTTAAAATAAATGTAATAAGACCAGAACTCAGTGAGTCTGGTGTCTTAAGATGTTGCTGTACAGTTTTCTGCTCAGGGCAAGTAAATATGAGATGGTTTCAAGGATGAAGATATATATACAGTATATTTATATGAGTATCTGGCTAGAGAAATCAGGAAACATATAATTGGAAAACATACTAGTATATTTTGAGGTAACCGCTGATTCTCCTTCTGTTGACCGATCTGCTGCAACAGCTGTGATGATAAATGTGTAATTGACTCCAGCAGTCAGACCAGTGATGTTATAGGAAGTGTTATTAGTTGTTGAACTTCCGTTTGTTTTATCATCCGTCCACTGAATTTTAAAGAAAGATCTATTTCCAAATGGTTCTTTCCATGTCAGAAACACAGATGATGGTGTGATTTCAGACACTGTTAGATTTATGATCATATTTGGCTCTGTTTAGGGAGAGAAAAGCATTTATTTATTTATTTATTTATTTATTTTTCCAATCAGGACAAAAGTGAAATATACTCACATATTTTATAGTTTTACATATAGGCAATACTATATAGCAAGAAAAATAGATTTTATAATTCTACATACTTGTGAATTTTGAAAGGCAGAGACTTTCTCCTTCTGTTGATTGATCTGCTGCAACAGCTGTTATGATAAATGTGTAATTGACTCCAGCATTCAGACCAGTGATGTTATAGGAAGTGTTATTAGTTGTTGAACTTCCGTTTGTTTTATCATCCGTCCACTGAATTTTAAAGAAAGATCTATTTCCAAATGGTTCATCCCATTTCAGAAACACAGATGATGGTGTGATTTCAGACACTGTTAGATTTATGATCATATTTGGCTCTGTTTGGGAAGAGAACAGTTTTTTTTTTGTACAATCAGGACAAAAGTGAAAAATACATACATACAGTGGAACTGACTAAAAGGGGGAAGGCATTATTCTTATAATATACTTTGTGGCACAAAACAGATATTTTATAGTTTTACATATAGTCACTTCTATGTAGCAAGAAAATTACATTTTATACAGTAATTCTACATACTTGTAAATTGCGAGCTGCAGACAGTTTCTCCTTCTGTTGACTGATCGGCTGCCACAGCAGTGATGCAGAATGTGTAATTGACTCCAGCAGTCAGACCAGTGATTTGATGGGAAGTGTTAGTTGTTGCATCTGTTTTATCATCAGCCCACTGAATTTTGAAGAAAGATCTATGTCCAACTGGTTCTTCCCATGTCAGAAACACAGATGATGGTGTGATTTCAGACACTGTGAGGTTGCTGGCCACATTAGGCCCTGTGTAGAGAAGAAATAAGTCAATGAAAAACGTGGAAAAAGAGGGGATTAAAAGGGGTATTTTTTTTTAATGAAAATTATATTGTTTATAATAACTCCATCAGAACATTTAATGAATCTAGATGACATTTTAGTAAACACTGAGATCTAAAAACATTACATTATCTGTTTTATTTATTTTGATGGAGGTTTCGTTGATATTCACACCATTATTCTACTTTACTCTGTAACAGGAGTTTTCGATGGGAATTTGTACAAAAACGAAGGCAACAGATATTTAAAAATTCTACATACTGGTATACTGTGAGCTGCAGAAAGGCATAATTCTGATAACGTTTTATGTATCACAAAACAGATATTTTATAGTTTTACATACTGGTATACTTTGAGATGCAGAGAGTTTCTCCTTCTGTTGATTGATCTGCTGCCGCAGCAGTGATGCAGAATGTGTATTTGACTCCAGCCTTTAAATCAGTGATGTTATAGGAAGTGTTATTTGTTTCTACTGCATTTCTGTTCAAGTCCAAATTCTCATCAGTCCAGTTAAGTTTAAAGAAAGATCTATTTCCAAATGGTTCAGCCCATGTCAGAAACACGGATGATGTTGTGATTTTAGACAATGTGAAATTCTTGATTACATCTGGCTCTGTGTGAAGAGAGGAGAAATCATAAGTGCTGGTAAGACGTAGAGTTGAAACATGTTAAAACATTGATACAATTAATAATTCATAAAGCAGTTTTAGCATTTGTAAGTGCTTAAGATGTTGCTGTACAGTTTTCCACTCAAGGGAAGAAACTATGAGATGGTTTGGGGCTGAGGTATCATTCAGATTAAACATCCAATCAGAGCTCTTACTGGTATACAGTGAAATCTGATTGGCTCTTCCCTTGGTCTCATTGTCAGCTGCAACTGCAAACACTCTGAATGTGTACTGTGCTCCAGGAATCAGATCAATTATTTTGATGGAGGTTTTTTCCGTGATCACATTCGTATCTTCATATTCTACACGATAGTGGGAGCTTTGACCATTTGGTTTAATCCAGTTTAGTAAGACAGAGGATGTTGTAATATTATCAGCTGTGAGGTTCATTATGACGTCAGGCTCTGTGAGTGAAAAATGACAGACATTTGTTGATTAACCCTCTGGAGTCTAAGGGTATTTTTGGGGCCTGGAGAAGTTTTGTCATGCCCTGACATTTGTGCTTTTTTCAGTTTCTTATAAATATCTAAATGGCTAAAGTCTAATCTCACTGTAATCAGCACACACTGGGCTATAATAATATGTGAGCAGCATGTATGTACATGATTGTGTTTTTGAGAAAAAAAATGTTATGCGTGGTTAGTGAAAAACTAAAAATGTTAAATCTCTTGAATAAGGCAATAAAACACATATAGAAAATTGGTTCCCAGGAATTTGGAGAACTGGAGCTTGTAGCCTAGAATTTTTTTTTTCTAAATGATGTGAAAATCATCTTGTTTACTCACTTACAGAAAACAATATATTGATTTAAATTTTCTAAGACACTTTTTGTTGGTAAAAGTCATATGCGAGTAGGCGTCAACTATCATGAATTCACACCTGAGAAGACAAAGGCCTGCATAATGAGCTGCATAATGAGCCATTCAGTCAGCTGTGTCACTGAGAGGGATGAGTTACAAGAAAGAATGTGAGGACAAAATAAATGTATATAATTTTATGTTTGTAGTTTATTTAGAATATATTTAATTATCCCACAACATAATTTAATACTCACTTGTGAGTGCAGTTAAACAGTTTATTAGGAACAATCAAAGCTGACTTTCAAACTTTTTTTTTTTGCATCATTACTCCAGTCACACAATCCTTCAGAAATCCTTTTAACAATCTTATTTTCTACTAAAAAACATTTATTGTTATTATTATCATTATTATTATTATTATTATTATTATTATTATTATTATTATTAATGTTGAAAAGAGCTGAGAATATTTTTTTTTAGGTTTTTTTAGGGGGGATAAATTGAAAGAACAGCAATGATTGTTACATTTGTTACAGTTACATTTATTGTTACATTTATATTATGTACATCAAGCTTTTGAATGGTATAGTAGTGTATATTGTTATTGAAACTTCATATATTTCACTTGATTATACATTTAGTCAGGAATTATAGTTTGGAAAAAGTCTTTGGAAAAAGTCTAACTAGTAAAATGTTTACACGTTATGTGAAAACTAGTACAAGTATATAAATAATATAAAAAGAGACTTACTCATGTTTATGATCTTTGCTGAATAAAGTGCTTCATTCTTTTTTCTGAGGAAATCCAAATCTCAAATCCTCAACCACATCACATCTTTTTTGGGGTGAATTATGTCTTATTCCTCTCATCGCAAAGCAAACAGTAAAATAAAAAAAACTTGAAGAACAATCTCGCTGCGTTGTCTTCTGTTGTGTGGGCGTATTCAAAAGCCGCGCGCTTCAGTGAAACATTTGAATCTCAAAGGCGCGCTCGGCGCGGAGGCGTGGTCGCATTAGAAGATAATGAAGGAAGACGTGCAAAAAGGACATCGGGTTGTTTTCATATGGATTACTTTATCACAGAATATTTGTTTTCAGCAGCACTCGTTTAGTTTAAAAGTAGACATGTCAGGCTTTCTATAGATATCTCTCTCATGTCTCTTCGTTGAGTATTCACTGAGTTACAGTTCATTTTAATGACGCATTTGTAACTGAAGATCAGCGCAGACAAAGGCTGCAGACAGCACTCCTTGTTTGTTATCTTTATTTTATAAGTGCACAAAGTTTTGTTGTTATTATGTCTGTATACAAAAAAAAGTAGACCCTTTACAGATTCGATTGATGTATTCAGGGCCGGCGCTAGCCATTTGGGTGCCCTAAGCACAAATGCTTGGCGGTGCCCCCCCCCTCCCCTCCCCAACCAACCACCCACCCACCAACCAAAGAAATAACTACCATTCAGAATTTCTTAGTTAGGTTCTCTTTACTTCCAAAATAACTGCTGCAAATGAATAATTGGAACTGAACAATGTAAAAACAGAAAGTTAAAAGTGCAAAAAAAGTTTAGTGCAAATAACAGTATAAGTGTATGAATTTTATGAAGTATGAATTTTAAAGTGCACATTTTAAACTGCAAATAACCATGCAATTATACACAGTACACACACATATATCATGTAGACACAAACTTTTATTTTGGATGCGATTAATCGAGATTAATCTTTTCCCAGCCCTAATAATTTGACAACTCTGTGAATATGAAAAATATACAAACACTGAGATTGTGTTTTTTTTTTTCTAATTGCAGTTTCACCAACAGATGTCGCCCTTGGCCGAACCTCTTGAAAATGACCGCATGCCATAGTACAACAACGAAAAATCTTTATCTAAGCGGTCTAATTTGGCAAAATCACATCACGTTCAGTTGCAGGGTTTTTCTAAAGTTCAGACTGAGGCAGATAGACATTGTATTGAAGCGAAAGAAATTACAATAGGGAACGTTCTGCACTAATAGCTATATGCACACGTGACACATCTGTAACGTACCGTACGGGGAAAATTTGCTTTATTGTCATTCAAATGTGACAAATAGGACCCCAACGATTGGCATTCCTTTCCTTCTCAAACAAACTGCATCTTTTTTAGCTCAAGTTTCACAATTTCCCCGGACCCCGTTAAAATAAAAGACTCAACATGCAGGGCTAAAAGCCCCGGATCTTTTGCACTACTAGCGACGCGGACGCGCCGACGCCCCTGGACATGCATACTACACGCAAGGGCTACAAAACAAACATTTTTATTTAAAACATTGTCTTACCTGCAAGCGACGCGCGAGCATCATCCCGCTGTCTCTTCTTTTTTCCGCCCCCGACTCTTGGTGCCTTTTCGAGGCCATGTCTGAGGTCGGTGTCTGCCAAATTTGACATTTTTTGAGGCATAATCGAACAGACCACTGGGAGGTGGGGAAGGGGGGGCACCAGAGGGAGACTGGCACAGAGATTCACCTTTTTCTCGACTAATTTGGTCTAGGCCTATATTACTTTTGTATTGCTTTTGTATATTAACATGCTTTTAGAAATATTTTATTTGTTATTTATACTAGCAGCCTATTGTGATGATTTTTTTTTCACGACCCAGATTTTTTGGTGCCCCCCCAAGCACTTCGTGCCCTACGCGCAGTGCGTGATGTGCGTGTGCGGAGCGCCGGCCCTGGATGTATTGCTCTTCTCTGTACGATCAAAACTGAAAGTGTAATTTAAGTTCTTTTCGGGGTTATCAGGAGAAAATACCCCAAAACGCGTATACGCGTTAATCGACTCCAGAGGGTTAAAATGTGACTCCTGAAATCCTAATGTAGTGAAGATTTATATACAGTATATTTATATGAGTATCTGGCTAGAGAAATCAGGAAACATATAATTGGAAAACATACTAGTATATTTTGAGGTAACCACTGATTCTCCTTCTGTTGACCGATCTGCTGCAACAGCTGTGATGATAAATGTGTAATTGACTCCAGCAGTCAGACCAGTGATGTGATAGGAAGTGTTACTAGTTGTTGAGTTTGCATTTGTTTTATCACCCGTCCACTGAATTTTAAAGAAAGATCTATGTCCAACTGGTTCTTCCCATGTCAGAAACACAGATGATGGTGTGATTTCAGACACTGTTAGATTTATGATCATATTTGGCTCTGTTTGGGGAGAGAAGAGTTTATTTTTGTTTTTGTTTTTACAATCAGGATAAAAGTGAAATATACATACATATGGGGGGAAATATCAACTGGTGGGATAGATTAACTAACAATAGACTAAAAAGGGGGAAGGCATCATTCTTATAAATTACTTTGTAGCACAAAACAGATATTTTATAGTTTTACATATAGTCACTACTACATAGCAAGAAATTTAGTTCCCTTTCAGTCTGTCCCTCTCGACAGACGAATTGGGATCTCGCTTCGAGAGACCAGTCTACTTAGAGTGTAACTAAATGAGCTAATGCACATTGGCATGCGATGATTGCATCCACCTGCCACTGATCACTGCAGGTGCAACGCATACCAGCTTTTCGCTACGGAGCCGAGCGACAACATCGTTCTGCTCCAACCTGTGTCTTCAAGTGTTACGAGTATGATGCGCTCTTGGAAGCTTTCTGTGTTGGCGGACAGTGCTTCAGCAGTGGTCGTTCCTGTGTTGACTGGGTTGTGCACTTCAGGCTGCATTACCACCTGTCGTGCTGCAAGCAGCCGTCTCTCCTGTGCACCTCAGCACATAAAAAAGCATTTCCCTGAAAGAGCCAATTTCTCTAAAAGAGCTCACATGGGTGCGTCTTTGTAAAGATGAAGGATAATCTTTTCAAAGATGCCATTTCACCTGTGCGTTTCTGGATGCGGCCGTTATCTGGTGCCGGGTAATGGTCACGTTCACTGCCTCACGTATCTGGTTATTAAGCACGCTGAGGTGGCATTCGTGGATGAGTCATGTTCCCATTACGGGAAGATGACCATCTCGGCGCTGCAGATCAGGTTTTGTTACCTACAGGGGGCGGAGCTCCATTCCCTCTGCTGCGATCTAGCACTCATCCTGGCAGCTGCAAGACAGGACTACTTTCAGCAGTAGCACGGGTGGTTTGAGGGTTACAGTGGTGGCAAACCCCTCAGGGAACCAACCCTCGGGGGCCCACCACTCCTCTAGCGCTTCAGATCCAGTTGAGAGCCCAAAGGAACTCGGTGGGCCCTCTTCAAAGAGTGTACCAGCGGTACCCTTTTGTCCTTCTCCCAGTGAACGGATGCTATGGCGTTACTGCAGGTGCACCAGGCCAAGGCACTGAAGGACCTGCACGAGGGTGGTCACGAACCGGCAGTTCTGAAAGAGCTCCGAACCACTACTGACCTCGCACTCCAAACGATGAAGGTCACCGCAAGTTCTCTGGGTCATGCGATGTCCACACTTGTAGTCCAGGAGCGCCAACTCTGGCTGTGTCTGGCCGACATGAGGGATGCCAACAAGGTACGGTTCTACAACGCCCCTGTGTCCCAGACCGGCCTCTTCAGCGACGTGGTCGAGAGCTTTGCCCAGCAGTTCTCAGCTGCGCAGAAGCAGACTGAGGTGATTCGACACATCCTGCCCCAGTGGGCAGCCGCTGCCTCTACCTGTCTGCCGGCCGCAGCGGCCCCCTACGTCTGCCCCCACGCCGCATCCACAGCAGCCTCCAGCCAAGTAGCGTCATAGAGCCGGGTGTAGGCAGGCCACCCCACCCATCCAGGCCCCCATCAAACCTGGCAGTAAGTGGAAGAGCAAGCGGCCCTGAAACCGTCGACCCAGAGATGGAGGGACCTGCTCTTCGGGAGATGAACGCATGTCGAACCTCTCCGTCCCCTCAGCAGCCAGATGTGGCAGAATGTCTGGTGCCAGGCCCTGACTTGATGAATCCTTGAGAACTGGTAGAGGGCTGGGTTCCATATGTAGAGACCTAAGTGGATCCCATATGTGTAATATCTACGGTATAGCCTCAGAGCCCGTGTCTCCCTTCGTGGATGAGTCATGCTCCCACTGCTCCCACTCCCACATCTCGGAGCTGCAAACAAGGCTCCGCTACCTTCAGGGAGGCGGAGTCCCGTTGCTGCTGCTGCGATCTGGGGCTCGTTCTGGCGGCCGACAGACGAGAACCACTTCCAGGAGTAGCATGGGTGGTTTGAGGATTACAGTGGTGCCAAACCTGGCAGGGTACCAACCCTCTGGGGAGCATCACTCCTCTTGCACCTCCGATCCAGTGGAGCAACCCATGGAACGCGCTGGGCCCTCTTCAAAGAGCGTAATCCAGCGGTATCCAGTGGGCATCCCCCCGACCAGATGTCGATCTCAGCATTGGAGGGAGAGCTGTCTGATGAAGATTCGGCCATGCTGTCGCCCCACGGGACGGTGGCAAAACCTGAATCGGATACGGAGATGACAGCTATGCTTTCCCGGGCCGCCAAAAGGGTAGGGCTCGAGTGGAAATCTCCACCGCGTCCCGAGCCCTCAAGGCAGGATGATTGGTTTCTCAAGGTGGCTTGCGCTGGTTCTCAGCACCCCATCCCGGTGCCTTTCTTCCTGGAAGTGCATGACGAGCTTACCAGGTCGTGGATGGCACCTTTTACTGCAAGAAACCAGCCGGTGGGCTCCTCCTCCCTCACCACCCTCGATGGCGGTGCAGCGAAGGGGTATTCTGTGATTTCCCCCAGTGGAGCGGGCGGTAGTGATGCAATTGTGTCATAAGTCTGCCTTCTGCTGGCAGCTCCCAAGGCACTGAAGGACCTGCACGAGGGTGGTCACGATCCAGAAGCTCTGAAAGAACTCCGAACCCCCACTGACCTCACACTCAGAGCGACGAAGGTCACTGTGCATTCTCTGGGTCATGCTATGTCCACGCTCGTGGTCCAGGAGCGCCATCTGTGGCTGAGTCTGGTTGAAATGAGGGACACTGACAAAGATCAGTTCCTTAATGCCCCTGTGTCCCAGACTGGCCTCTTCGGTGACACGTTCGAGAACCTGGCCCAGCAGTTCTCGGCTGCACGGGAGCAGACTGAGGCAGTCCAACCTTCAGCTGCTGCCTCCACTGGTCAGCGCTACCCAGCCCATCTCGCTGACTTCTGCAGACCATCAGCCTCGGCTATGCGATTCAGTTTGCCCCGCGTCCCCCCAAGTTCAGTGGTATCCACTTCACTACAGTGAAAGTGTCCGATGCCCCTGTTCTGCGGGTAGAGATCGCAGTCCTTCTGGCGAAGGACGCGATAGAGCCGGTCCCCCCAGCCAAGATGAGGATGGGGTTTTACAGCCCTTACTTTATTGTACCCAAGAAAGGCAGTGGGTTAAGACCGATCTTGGATCTGCGAGTTTTGAACCGGGCCCTTCATCGGCTACCGTTCAAGATGTTGATGCAGAAACGCATCTTTGGGTGCGTCCGTCCCCGAGACTGGTTTGCATCGATCGACCTGAAGGATGCGTACTTTCATGTATCGATCCTTCCGCGCCACAGACCTTTACTGCTTTTTGTGTTAGAAGGACGGGCATATCAGTACAAGGTCCTGCCCTTCTGGCTGTCCCTGCCTCCCCGTGTCTTCACGAAAGTCGCAGAGGTGGCTCTTGTTCCCCTCAGAGAGCAGGGTGTTCGCATTCTCAACTATCTAGACGATTGGCTGATACTAGCACAATCTCGGGATCAGTTGTGCGAGCACAGGGACCTGGTGCTCCGGCACCGCAGCCTGTTGGGACTTCGGGTCAACTGGGGAAGAGCAAACTCTCGCCGATGCAGAGGATCTCTTTTCTCGGTATGGAGTTGCATTTGGTCGAACAGATAGCACGCCTCACAGAGGAATGTGCACGGTCAGTGCTAGCCTGCTTGAATACGTTCAAGGGCAGGACAGCGGTCCCACTGAAACTTTTTCAGAGGCTCCTGGGTCATATGGTGGCTGCAGCGGCACTTACACCACTCGGCCTGTTACATATGAGACCGCTCCACCACTGGCTTTATGGCAGAGTCCCAAGGTGGGCGTGGAAGCGCTGCACTCACCGGGTCCAAGTTACACCGGCCTGTTGCCAAACCCTCACCCCGTGGTCAGATCTTGCGTTTCTCCGGGCAGGGGTGCCCCTAGAGCAGATCTCGGGCATGCTGTGGTTTACACAGATGCCTCCGCCACCGGCTGGGGGGCCACGTACAACGGGCATGCAGTCTCAGGGGTTTGGACGGGCCCGCAGCTGCAGTGACACCTCAATTGCCTAGAGTTGTTAGCAGTGTGCCTTGCCTTGAACCGTCTCAAAGGTCGCGTATGAGGCAAGCACGTGCTGGTCCAAACGGACAACACAGCGACCGTTGCGTACATCAACTGACAAGGTGGTCTGCGCTCCCGTCGCATGTCGCAACTCCCTGCCACCTTCTCCTTTGGAGTCGGAAGGTTCTGAGGTCACTTCGTACTGTTCACATTCTGGGCCTGCTCAACTGTACAGCCGACGAGCTGTCTCGAGTATTGCTCCCGGGAGAATGGCGACTCCATCCTGTGACGATCCAGCTGATTTGGAGACGGTTCAGAGCCACTCAGGTAGACCTGTTTGCTTCTCCAGAGGCCTCTCACTGCCAGTTGTTCTACTCCCTGACCAAGGGGACACTCGACAGACACTGTGCAAAGTCTGGGAGGACGAGGAGCAAGTCTTGCTAGTGGCGCCGTATTGTCCCACTCTGACCTGGTTCCCCGAGCTAGTGCTCCTCGCGACAGCCCCTCCTTGGCCGATTCCTCTGATGAAGGATCTACTGACTCAGTGATGGGGCACCATTTGGCACCCATGTCCAGACCTTTGGAAACTCCATGTCTTGTCCCTGGATGGGAAGTGGAGGTTCTAGGTGACCTACCCCAGCAGGTAGTGAACACCATCACTTCGGCAAGAGCACTGTCTACGAGACACGCGTATACCTTGAAGTGGAACCTGTTCGTCAAGTGGTGTTCTTCTCGCCGAGAGAAGCCCCGAAGGTGCCCAATTGTGATCGTGCTTTCCTTTCTGCAGCAACGGCTGGAGCGAAGGCTGTCTCCCTCCACCCTCAAAGTCCAGGTCGCTGCTATTGCTGCCTACCATGACCCCGTGAATGGGAAGTCTTTAGGTAAGCATGATCTCGTCATCAAGTTCCTTCGAGGGAGGTTAAATCCTTCCTGGCCCCCCTCTGTACCCTCTTGGGACCTGACTCTAGTGCTAAAATCACTACAGCAGGGCCCATTCGAGCCTTTGCATTCAGTTGAGCTAAAGTTTCTTTCATTCCTTTTCATTCCTCTCCTTTCTACATTTCTGTCAATTAGTCAATTAGTATTATCAACATACTATTTAGCAAGAAACAGATATTTTAAATTTTACATACTGGTATAGTTTGAGATGCAGACAGTTTCTCCTTCTGTTGCTTGATCTGCTGCCACAGCAGTGATGCAGAATGTGTAATTGACTCCAGCATTCAGACCAGTGATGTGATAGGAAGTGTTCGTTGTTGAATTTCTGTTTGTTTTCTCATCAGTCCATTGAATTTTAAAGAAATCTCTATTTCCACCTGGTTCATTCCATGTCAGAAACACAGATGATGTTGTGATGTTGTTTACAGAGAGATTCCTGATCACATCTGGCTCTGTGTGGGGAGAGAAAAGTAAATAATATGTAGCGGTGGTAAAATAAATTACAACAGATGTATGAGTTAAACTTCAGATGGAGCCTCTGTCCCAGCTCTTCATTGCAAAGATGGTTTAATAGGTTTAAAAGCCTATTGTGTATTATTATTCTAATTTAATTAACTTAATAAATACATTCTTAAACTACATTTAAAAATTTAACATTAAAGATGACAGACATCTAATAGGGGCTCAGGCGGCTCGCATAGGGCACTGGAAGGGGCAGCACCCATGGCACTTTGGTAGGGATCACAATTAGTCGGTCACCGACATGACGTCGAGAGTGACTGAGAGAAAAGGAACGTCTCGGTTACGTATGGTAACCCTCGTTCCCTGAAGGAGGGAACGGAGACGTCACGTCCCATCGCCACAGTTGCTGTACCACTGCTGAGCCGCCGGGTCTCCGGCTCGGCTCCTCAGCGAAAACCTGGTATGCATTGCACCTGCTGCCTTATTATACTCACACTGTGATCAGCAGCAGCTGGATGCAATAATTGCATGCCAATGTGCATTGGCTCGTTTAGTTTACACTGGAAGTAGATTGGTCTATCGAAGCGATATCCCAATTAGTCGGTCACCGATGTGATGTCTCTGTTCCCTCCTTCAGGGAACGAGGGTTACCATATGTAACCGAGATGTTTCTTTTCTTTTTTTAACATCCATTACAATATTCTTTTTATTTCTTATTACAGTTCATTCTGAGTCACAATCAGGACATAATATATATACATATAGGGGGAAATGTGACCTGGTGGGACAAATGAATAAGACTAAAACAGCTGAAAGCCATAAATCGGATAATGTACTATGTAACAAAAAAATGGGAGGGTAAGAGAGACACTGTCTATGGGAGGGTAAGAGAGCTCTCAGAATAAATAAAAAATATCTTAATTTGTGTTCCAAAGATGAACGGAGGTCTTACGTGTTTGGAATGACAGAATTTTCATTTTTGGGTTAACTATCCCTTTAAGTGACTTACATTAAAGGACAGTATTTCTGATTTGCTCAAAAACAGTTCCAAATATGAAGTGTCTATTAAGTACAAATAGCCCACCTTGTTGGCAGAGGCTATTTAGAGTACAGTAGCTGCACCCACCAATGTCTGCTTGCAATAGAGATCAATACAAAAGACGCATATTCAGTGGCTTAGGGAGACTCGTGATAATAACTTCTAAAGCGTTCAACGCAAGTTTAAATCCGCCTTTTGCCAAATTCATTCGACTCACATTCTTTTCCCTTTTCCCATCACATACCAGATCAGAAAGGCATTTATTTTCAATAAAGTATCTCACACATATTTAGTGTTTATAGGGTATAGCAGTAGGGTTAGGTGTAAGGAGGGCTTTATTGACCCAGATGGCATCCATTAATAATTTTAATAAAGATTATAATCTACACTTAATATGTCATCATCTCATACTGTTTTAAAATGTAGGCTACTATAACACTGAGGTGCAAATATCCACTACTATTTGCAGTAATTATAAATACAGCATCTACTACAGCACTTATTGCAAAAAAGAATAATACCTTTTAAACAGTGCAAACAGAATCTATTGTTATTTGCTCTTGTATAGTGTAAATAGCATATTGCTAACAAAATACTGTTATTTTTACATAGTGTAAATAGAATATATGGCTGTTTGCACATAGTGTAACATTTTAGTTTTATATTTGAAACATAATTACACCCCCCCCCCCCCAAATAATTTAATCAAGATCATGTCAAAATAAAGTAAACACAAAGAGGTTTGCATTCAAATGTATGTAAATGGAACAACAACTTGGAGTTTTCATAGTACTGACAGAGATGAATGAGCAAAAGCTCTTCACGTATGAGTTCTTCACATGCTCATGACTGTTACTGAACATCAGAATGTAAACAAAAAAATCAAATGCACATTGACAGATCTTCCATCTGTTCTTTTAAATGTGATCAAGTTTATATTTCTGAAAGCATGTGTAACTCTGTCTAAGCAAATTCTTGTTTTTTCAAGACAAACAGGACGCCCGTCATTGCACAATACCCACATATGGCAGGTTGGTGAGTGTTCATTGCATATGCTGTAGCCTATGTAATGTATACATACTGTAAAGGTGTATGTCATAAAACTGGTAATGTCATACTTTGTAGTATTGGTTTTGTGTACTTTTAGTGTAACATTCTGTTTGGTTGTAAAATGTATTACCATTAGTATGGAATAGTTCACAGACTGCACACACGTGTTTAACTAATAAAGATCTTCGATACTGGCAAACAAGATTTATTTAGCAAATTGGTTTCAATTGACTGACTGTAGGTTTATGTCCGCTTCATCCAATGCTCTTTATGTCCTAAGTGTTATTAAATTTCCCATTACAAGTAAGAGACAGCTTCAGATGATTCAGTGCATGCAGGGAACTGAACACATATTTCAAACTAATTTGTTAACCATTTCAGACTGTTTAGCCAATTCTTCGAACAAAATCGACTCACAAGAGTGAATCATTGAAGCATGCAGCATCACTCTGTGGGAACGGACCGAGGCCGGTGGAGTTATTGAAAAGTACAGACCTATAAATCTACTCTTAAAAGCACACATCTTCCAAAAAGGTTACTAAAGTAAACATAATGGAGTAAATAAGTTATTACCCACCTCTGGTCAGAAGTCAATTAGCATTATCAACATACTATTTAGCAAGAAACAGATATTTTATAATTTTACATACTGGTATAGTTTGAGATGCAGACAGTTTCTCCTTCTGTTGCTTGATCTGCTGCCACAGCAGTGATGCAGAATGTGTAATTGACTCCAGCATTCAGACCAGTGATGTGATAGGAAGTGTT
Source organism: Cyprinus carpio (assembly GCF_018340385.1). Classification (NCBI taxonomy): domain Eukaryota; kingdom Metazoa; phylum Chordata; class Actinopteri; order Cypriniformes; family Cyprinidae; genus Cyprinus; species Cyprinus carpio. The sequence goes on along the minus strand of NC_056621.1, from coordinate 18,517,236 downwards.
CGTTGTTGAATTTCTGTTTGTTTTCTCATCAGTCCATTGAATTTTAAAGAAATCTCTATTTCCACCTGGTTCATTCCATGTCAGAAACACAGATGATGTTGTGATGTTGTTTACAGTGAGATTCCTGATTACACCTGGCTCTGTGTGGGGAGAGAAAAGTAAATGATATGTAGCAGTGGTAAAATAAATTACAACAGATGTATGAATTAAAGTAACTTCAGATGGAGCTTCTGTCTCAGCTCTTCATTGCAAAGATTGTTTAATAGGTTTAAAACCCTATTGTGTATTATTATTCTAATTTAATTAACTAAATTAATAAATTCTTAAACTAAATTTAAAAAAATGAACATTAAAGATGACAGACATTATAAAAAGGTTAGAAAACATATATAAAGACCATATATCAAGATTAAAGGTGCCCCTGGAAATCAATTTGAGGGGGAAATGTTTCCCTATGGGAAAGTTAATTTCTAACACTGATGGCAATACATATGAAAATACTCTTCTTCTCTGGCCATACGGTTTAAAGTGTTATTTATAGTTTTGATATCTTCATGTAATTAAGAGCACAGTTATTGTATTATATTTAATATCATAATTGCTATTTAACATTACCCCTAAATTTTTGATTATGCTGGGAATGCTGCATATAAATTTTTCTTTATGTGCATGTAACTTTATATAATGACACATTTCTCCCAGCCACCCAATTCATACCCTGGGTACATTCTTCCATTATTTATCTTTTTTAAATGTGTGGTATTACAAATTGCCATCTCAGATGAGTTTACCTTCTTCAATAAATCATGACAAAATTTCACTAATATTAATTAACAATATTGCACATTTTATATCTATGATATTTCAAGTTCATCCCTTATCTAAAACTCAGCATACTGTATTGTCTGAGATGAAATATAGTTGCAATCATCACTTTTGCATCCTTACAACTATTATATATATAAAAAAGGAAGATGACAGATAATTCATAATATTACATACTGGTATAGTTTGAGATGCAGAGAGTTTCTCCTTCTGTTGATTGATCTGCTGCCACAGCAGTGATGCAGAATGTGTAATTGACTCCAGCATTCAGACCAGTGATGTGATAGGAAGTGTTATTAGTTTCTACTGCTTTTCTGTTCAAGTCCAAATTCTCATCAGTCCAGTTAAGTTTAAAGAAAGATCTATTTCCAAATGGTTCAGCCCATGTCAGAAACACGGATGATGTTGTGATTGTAGACACAGTGAAATTCATGATTACATCTGGCTCTGTGTGAAGAGAGAAGGAGAAATCATAAGTGCTGGTAAGATGTAGAGTTGAAACATGTTAAAACATTGATACAATTAATAATTCATAAAGCAGTTATGGAATTCCAATTAGAGCTCTTACTGGTATACAGTGAAATCTGATTGGCTCTTCCCTTGGTCTCATTGTCAGCTGCAACTGCAAACACTCTGAATGTGTACTGTGCTCCAGGAATCAGATCAATTATTTTGATGGAGGTTTTTTCCGTGATCACAATCGTATCTTCATATTCTACACGATAGTGGGAGCTTTGACCATTTGGTTTAATCCAGTTTAGTAAGACAGAGGATGTTGTAATATCATCAGCTGTGAGGTTCATAATGACGTCAGGCTCTGTGAGTGAAAAATGACAGACATTTGTTGATTAAAATGTGACTCCTGAAATCCTAATGTAGTGAAGATTTATATACAGTATATTTATATGAGTATCTGGCTAAAGAAATCAGGAAACATATAATTGGAAAACATACTAGTATATTTTGAGGTAACCACTGATCCTCCTTCTGTTGACCGATCTGCTGCAACAGCTGTGATGATAAATGTGTAGTTGACTCCAGCAGTCAGACCAGTGATGTTATAGGAAGTGTTATTAGTTGTTGAACTTCCGTTTGTTTTATCACTCGTCCACTGAATTTTAAAGAAAGATCTATTTCCAAGTGGTTCTTCCCATGTGAGAAACACAGATGATGGTGTGATTTCAGACACTGTGAGGTTGCTGGCCACATTAGGCCCTGTGTAGAGAAGAGAGAAGTCAATGAAAAAGGTGGAAAAAGAGGGGATTAAAAGGGGGATTTTTTTTTTTTTTTTTAAGAATGAAAATTTATTGATTATAATAACTCCATCAGAACATTTAATGAATCTAGATGACATTTTAGTAAACACTGAGATCTAAAAAATTACATTATCTGTTTTATTTATTTTGATAAAGGTTTTATTGATATTCACACCATTATTCTACTTTACTCTGTAACAGGAATTTTCGTTGGGAATTTGTACAAAAACGAAGGCAAGAGATATTTAAAAATTCTACATACTGGTATACTGTGAGCTGCAGAAAGGCATAATTCTGATAATGTTATATGTATCACAAAACAGATATTTTATAGTTTTACATACTGGTATAGTTTGAGATGCAGAGAGTTTCTCCTTCTGTTGATTGATCTGCTGCCGCAGCAGTGATGCAGAATGTGTAATTGACTCCAGCATTCAGACCAGTGATGTGATAGGAAGTGTTATTAGTTTCTACTGCTTTTCTGTTCAAGTCCAAATTCTCATCAGTCCAGTTAAGTTTAAAGAAAGATCTATTTCCAAATGGTTCAGCCCATGTCAGAAACACGGATGATGTTGTGATTTTAGACACAGTGAAATTTTTGATTACATCTGGCTCTGTGTGAAGAGAGAAGGAGAAATCATAAGTGCTGGTAAGATGTAGAGTTAAACATGTTAAAACATTGATACAATTAATAATTCATAAAGCAGTTATGGAATTCCAATTAGAGCTCTTACTGGTATACAGTGAAATCTGATTGGCTCTTCCCTTGGTCTCATTGTCAGCTGCAACTGCAAACACTCTGAATGTGTACTGTGCTCCAGGAATCAGATCATTTATTTTGATGGAGGTGTTTTCAGCGATCACATTCTTATCTTCATATTCTACACGATAGTGGGAGCTTTGACCATTCGGTTTAATCCAGTTTAGTAAGACAGAGGATGTTGTAATATCATCAGCTGTGAGGTTCATAATGACGTCAGGCTCTGTGAGTGAAAAATGACAGACATTTGGGGATTAAAATGTGAATGCTGAAAACTTACTGTAGTAAAGATTTACACATATGAAAGGCATCAGTCATTAAATACTGTATGAATTTCCAGATAGGGAAATCAGGAAACATATAATTAGAAAACATACTATTATATTTTGAGGTAACCACTGATTCTCCTTCTAATGTTTTAGGCATATGTAATTAAATACTGTAAACGAAAAGTCTATTTCAACGTGGTCCTTCCCATGTGCGAGAAACACCAGATGATGGTGTGATTTTCAGGACCCACTGTAGAGTGCTGGCCACATTAGGCCCTGTGTAGCGAAGAGAGGAAGTCAATGAAAAAGGTGGGAAAAAGAGGGAGATTTAAAAGGGGGCTTTTTTTTTTTTTTTTAAGAATTGAAAAGTATTGATTATAATAACTCCATCAGAACATTTAATGAATCTAGATGACATTTTAGTACCACACTGAGATCTAAAAAATTACAATTATAGTTTTATTTATTTTGATTAAGGTGTTCTTGATATTCACACCATTAATTATACTTTACTCTGTAACAGGACTTTTCGTTGGGAAATTTGTACAAAAACGAAGGCAAGAGGATATTTAAAAATTCTAACATACTTGGTATACTGTGAGCTGGCCAGAAGCCTAATTCTGATAATGTAATATGTCATCACAAACAGATATTTTATAGTTTTACATACTGGTATAGTTTGAGATGCAGAGAGTTTCTCCTTCGGTTGATTGATCTGCTGCCCGCAGCATTGCTGCAGAATGTGTAATTGACTCCAGCATTCAGACCAGTGATGTGATAGGAAGTGTTATTAGTTTCTACTTCTACTTCTTACTGCTTTTCTGTTCAAGCAGTCCAAATTCTCCTCAGTCCAGTTAAGTTTAAAGACGAGAAAGATCTATTTCCAAATGGGTTCAGCCCATGTCCAGAACACGGATGATGTTGTGAATTTTAGAGACACAGTGAAATTTTTGTTTGTTTTTTTTTTTTTTTTTTTGATTACATCCTGGCTCTGTGTGCAGAGAGAAGGAGAAATCAGAAGTGCTGGTAATATTGTAGAGTGAAAAAACCCAATGGTTTAAAACATTTGTACAATTAATACTGCATTAAAGCAGTTTATGGAATTTCAATTAGAGCTCTTACTGGTATCCCAGGGAAATCGAATTGGCTCTTCCTCTTGGTCTCTTGGTCAGCTGCAACTGCAAACACTCGCTGAATGTGTCCTGTGCTGCAGGGAATCAGGGATCATTTATTTTGCTGGAGTGTTTCAGCGCGGTAGAGGCGAAGGACACACGCCGGGACGCGGGGCCTGGCGGTGTGCAGTGCGCTGTCAGGTGCTCTGAGTATCTAGCGCACCCCACGATCGTGGGCAGCTTTGACCAATTTGGTTTTAATACAGTTTAGCAAGACAGAGGATGTTTGTAAATATCATAAGCGTTGAGTGTTAATTAATGTCAGTCCAGGCTCTGTGAGTGGAAAAATTTTTTTTGTGTGTGTGTTAGGTGGCACCGAGGTTTAAAAATGGATGCTGAAAAACTTACTGTAGTAAAGATTTACAGATATGAAAGGCATCAGTCATTAAATTACTGTATGAATTTTCCAGATAGGGAAATCAGGGGAACATATAAATTAGAAAAACACTACTAATACTATTATATTTTGAGGTAACCACTGATTCTCCTTCTGTTGACTAATAAAATGAATGTTTGGAAATGTAAACTGATAGTTCATACTACTGACACACAGCAAAAGATAGAAATAACTGTCTTAAAACCATTTTTTAGCTGATAAAAATAAATACATGGTTCCACTAATAAAGTAAATATCAGATGGCTTCAATTCAAAATCTCAGAAATCTGCTCATTCAAGTGGCAAACCACTAAACAGATAAAACATGGTATGAATACTTTTAAATACTGTTTCAATTATTACATTACTATGATGTTTTAATATATAATTGTTTGTGGGTAGAAGTCAAGCAGTTGGAGCAAATAAGCAATGGACAAATGTTTTGAAAGTCTACATACTGGTCCATGCTGAGATACAGACAGGTTCTGTTGATGTATCTGCTACAACGACTGTGATGCAAAATGTGTAATTGACTCCAGCAATCAGACCAGTGACTGTTACATTTGGGACTGTGACTGTTACATTCCCATGTGTTTCATCAGCAGTCCAATTAACTTTAAAGGAAGACCCCATTTCCACGTTGTTTTATCCCCATTTTCAAGAAGCACAAATGATGTGGAGATTTCAGTTACTGTGAGATTCTCAATTGCATTTGTTGCTGTTTAAGAACAGAGAAGAAACTGATTAGTGATTCTTGCGCCTGAAACAGCTGTAGAAATCATACAGTTTCATACAGTTCATATAATGTTTGTAGGTAGTCCAGAGATCTGGGTTTTGATGTAAACCAAGTAAACCTGAAATGTCATCAAAGCTGAATCCCAATGAAATCAGAGTCTTTATTAGAATACATGAAATTGCTGTAAACTGTATGAATACAATTTTGTCTTATTACTTTCCCAACATTAATTTTAAACTGGTAGACACTGAGGTTTGATATTCGGTATGTGACCATGAAAAAAGTACATAATTTATTCTAAACAATATACAACATTAAACTATAAAAATGAATGAAAAAAAAAAGTTTTGACTCTCAGTTGTCCACTGAAAATACTCACCTGAAGAGCGTGATGTTTCAGACTGAGTTGAAGGAAGAGCTTGTATTGGCAGGGGGCTGCTTGGGATAAATTAGATGTACCAAGAAAATAAAGTAGATTTGTTTTTGCATACAGTCAAATTTTATACTGCGAGAATTGTTGCTACAATACATGAAATTGCTGTATGAATGCAATTTTGTTTAATTACTATTTTCTACTTCTCAACATAAATGGTAACTGCTGATGTTTAAACAAAGCGGTCAGTCAAGTTTACATTGTTTAGTAATCTGATTTCCATTTTAATCAAAAAATATATAACAAAGATTTGTGTAACCCATTTCAAAGAAAATAGGATGTTTTGTTATAAGCTTTTGGAGCATGCCGCCCCTGACATATTGCAACACCACAGCTTGTGTCATCACAGGGTTGTTTGCTCTGTTGTTTAGTGAAGTAATATAAGCATTTCTTTACTTTCTGAACAGACAAATGTGTTTGATTTTTACCATAATTGTATGCTATGAAGTTACACCAACATCAAACCATCTAAATCACAAAGTTTTGATTGTGTTGTCTCAAACGTTGTTTTCATAAACGCGAGGCGCAACGTGACGTTAACAGAGACAACGCTTCATACAATATCGTTCATGTCGCATCTTATTGTTATGTCCATGTCAGAGACATATTTGCATTACACTGGCTCATTCACCATAAGTGATATATAACATATTTTGTGTTCGCCTACGAATACAATTAGTCTACCTGCTGTTAACAGGATGCTTAATCTAATCACCTATCTGAACAATCAGGCCAGTGCTGCTTCCTCAAAGTTTATTTATTCACTTGTTTTAAGTCTTTTCAGTTTAAACATTAAAGTGTTTTAAGTAGTGCTGTCAATGGATAAAAATATAAACTAATTAATCATACTTTTTTTGTAAATTAATCGTTATTATTGATATCAACCTGCGTTGGACTGCGATGCACTTCAGGAGCCTGATCGAGATGGTACGCAGCACATCTCCTGCTATGAGGATTATTGCGTCAGGACCGCTTCCCATGTATCATGGCCGACACGAAAGGTTCAGTAGCCCTAAATGAATAGTTATTGTCATGGTGTAAAGAAAATAAACTGCTCTTTGTTAATAATAGGAACGTTTCTGGGAACGTCCTAGGCTTTTTCGCATTGATGGGCTGCACCCCATGAGAGTCGGAGCAGAAGTCCTCTCAGACAACATCTCCAGGATACTATGCTCCATATGACTAGTAAGCCAATTCTCAAATAACTGCTATGATTACTTTTGTTCTACCCACTCAAATGATAGAAGTACTTGTGTTGTCCAGTCTATAAAGACTGTGAGTGTTCCCCAAATAGTGAGCAGCTACACTAATGTTGTCTCTATTTGCTACTATTTGCTGCCACAGAATTGGCATCCTGAGGTAACTAGGAATTACAGAAGCTTCAGTCTGGATCCAGCCCTTACGAAGATCTGAGATGACTGAACACCTAAGAAGAGATGATGCCAACCCCCAGAGGACCTCAGCTGATGCCAACCCTGAAACGGCATACAAAACTACCAAACTTTGCTGTAAGTTTGATCGCAACATATAAATATTGCTGCTAATAGTGTTCACCGTCTGCTTGATTACATGACATGTCTAGGGCTGCCCCTAATAGTCGACTAACCATTAGATGACCAGAAGGGGCTTGGTTGACCACAATCCACAGGAAGAGCTGAAGTCACGCAGTCCGCTGACTGACAGACAGATTGTTAATGGCTGGTCTTTGTGGTAATACATACAAACACGCCTATCATTCATCGACCTCAAATTTGGCTTATCATCTAAAATATGTTGGTAGCAGCAACTTTACATGGCCGGGTTTTGTTGATGTATTTTATTTGACGACTGTTATGGAAATTGTGTAAGTGACTGTTACATTTGTGACTGTTACATTCCCATGTGTTCCATCAGCAGTCCAATTAACTTTAAAGGAAGACCCCATTTCGAGTTGTTTATCCCATTTCAGAAGCACAAATGATGTGGAGATTTCAGTTACTGTGAGATTCTCAATCGCATTTGTTCCTGTCAGATGTTTCAGACTCAGTTCAACATTCCATTGATAATAAACTGAATTATAATATCATACATATCAATTATCATTGTATTTACAAAATTGTTCACGAATAAAAATACTCACTTGGAGTAGCTGATGTTTGAAAGCTTTTAGCTGCAGAGGCAGCAGGAATAATTTGATGAACAAAATAGTTTTGTTTTTTTTGCATACAATCAAATTTTATTTTGCAAGAGTCTTTATTAAAATACATGAAATTGCTGTAAACTGTATGAATACAATTTTGTCTTATTACTATTTCCTATTTCCCAACATTAATTTTAACTGGTAGACACTGAGGTTTGATATTCGGTATTTGACATGAAAAAAGTACAATTATTCTAACAATATACAACATTAACTATAAAAATTAATGAAAAAAAAAGTTTTTACTCAGTTGTCCATGAAAATACTCACTTGAAGGAGCTGATGTTTCAGACTTAGTTGAAGGAGAGCTTGTAGTGGCAGGGGCTGCTGGGATAATTAGATGTACCAAGAAAATAAAGTAGATTTGTTTTTGCATACAGTCAAATTTTATACTGCGAGAATTGTTGCTACAATACATGAAATTGCTGTATGAATGCAATTTTGTTTTATTACTATTTTCTACTTCTCAACATAAATGGTAACTGCTGATGTTTAAACAAAGCGGTCAGTCAAGTTTACATTGTTTAGTAATCTGATTTCCATTTTAATCAAAAAATATATAACAAAGATTTGTGTAACCATTTCAAAGAAAATAGGATGTTTTGTTATAGCTTTTGGAGCATGGGCCCTGACATATTGCAACACCACAGCTTGTGTCATCACAGGGTTGTTTGCTCTGTTGTTTAGTGAAGTAATATAAGCATTTCTTTACTTTCTGAACACACAAATGTGTTTCATTTTTACCATAATTGTATGAATACCCAACATCAAACCATCTAAATCACAAAGTTTTGATTGTGGTGTCTCAAACGTTGTTTTCATAACGCGAGGCGCAACGTGACGTTAACAGACAACGCTTCATACAATATTGTTCATGTCGCATCTTATTGTTATGTCAGACATTTCAGACATATTTGCATTACACTGGCTCATTCACCATAAGTGATTTATAACATATTTTGTGTTCGCCTACGAATACAATTAGTCTACCTGCTGTTAACAGGATGCTTAATCTAATCACCTATCTGAACAATCAGGCCAGTGCTGCTTCCTCAAAGTTTATCATTATCACTTGTTTTAAGTCTTTTCAGTTTAAACATTAAAGTGTTTTAAGTAGTGCTGTCAATGGATAAAAATATAAACTAATTAATCATACTTTTTTTGTAAATTAATCGTTATTATTGATATCAACCTGCGTTGGACTGCGATGCACTTCAGGAGCCTGATCGAGATGGTACACAGCACATCTCTTGCTATGAGGATTATTGTGTCATGACCGCTTCCCATGTATCGTGGCCGACACGAAAGGTTCAGTAGCCCTAAATGAATAGTTATTGTCATGGTGTAAAGAACAGAAACTGCTCTTTGTTAATAATAGGAATCTTTTCTGGGAACGTCCTAGGCTTTTTCGCATTGATGGGCTGCACCCCATGAGAGTCGGAGCAGAAGTCCTCTCAGACAACATCTCCAGGACACTATGCTCCATACGACTAGTAAGCCAATTCTCAAATAACTGCTATGATTACTTTTGTTCTACCCACTCAAATGATAGAAGTACTTGTGTTGTCCAATCTATAAAGACTGTGACTGTTCCCCAAATAGTGAGGTCAAAATGTAAATTTAATGCAGGATCTAGAAAAAAAAATGCAAAAAATGCAAAATAAAAGAACAAAAATAATTTTCAAAGCTCAAGCTCCTAAACTAGATCACTCGCCCTCCAAAGCAGTTATTGTAAATGAAATGATCACAGATAATTTCCTCTCAGACCTCTTGGATAATATCGATAAAGTGATAATTGTCTGAGACTTTAACATTCACATTGATAAATACAATTGATGCGTTAGGACTTGCATTTACAGACAAATTTTTTGGGGGTCAAGCAAAATGTATCTGGACCCAAGCATCGTTTTAATCATAAGCTAGATTTAATTATATTGCATGGAATTGATCTTACTAATATAGATATTGTACCTCAAAGTGATGATGTTACTGACCACTGCTTTGTATCGTGCATGCTGCGTATTACTGATATTAACCATATGGCTCCATGTTATTGTCCGGGTAAAACTATTGTTCCAACCACCAAAGACAGATTCACAGATAACCTGCCTGATTTGTCTCAAATACTTTGTATGAATGACTAGTCAAATTAAAAAAGGTTAGAGAAAAAAGTACTGCACAATGGTACAACAGATATATATCCATTCTCTCAAGCACATGAAGATAAACTGCAGTGCAGTGCCACTGTCAAAGAAACCTGGGCTTCCATACCACCTCAGCAGTGCCACAAACTGATCACCTCCATGCCACGCCGAATTGAGGCAGTAATTAAAGCAAAAGAAGCCCCTACCAAGTATTGAGTACATGTACAGTAAATGAACATACTTTCAAGAAGGCCAACAATTCACTAAAAATGTTTTTTTTTTTTTTTTTTTTTTGGTATTATGAAGTATTCTAATTTGTTGAGATAGTGAATTGGTGGGTTTTTGTTAAATGTGAGCCAAAATCATCACAATTAAAAGAACCAAAGACTTAAACTACTTCAGTCTGTGCGCATTGAATTTATTTAATACATGAGTTTCACAATTTGAGTTGAATTACTGAAATAAATGAACTTTTCCATGACATTCTAATTTATTGAGATGCACCTGTATCTGATCAAATGCACATTATCATTCTTTGCTTGGTTGGAACAGCAGCTACACTAATGTTGTCTCTATTTGCTACTATTTGCTGCCACAGAATTGGCATCCTGAGGTAACTAGGAATTACAGAAGCTTCAGTCTGGATCCAGCCCTTACGAAGATCTGAGATGACTGAACACCTGAGAAGAGATAATGCCAACCCCCAGAGGACCTCAGCTGATGCCAACCCTGAAACGGCATACAAAACTACCAAACTTTGCTGTAAGTTTGATCGCAACATATAAATATTGCTGCTAATAGTGTTCACCGTCTGCTTGATTACATGACATGTCTAGGGCTGCCCCTAATAGTCGACTAACCATTAGATGACCAGAAGTATGGAAGCAGATTAGTCTCAAATATAATTCACGCAAAAAACACGATTCACACATGCGTAGACAATTTCACATGCATGAAACCTAATTCACGTACACACAAAAAAAATTCACGTGCGTGAAAAAAAAATATATATTCACAAAAAGAAATTCACATGCGCAAAATAAAATTATATATTCATAAAATACATTTCACAAATGCAAAACACAATCCGTAGATATACAACTGTGCACGAAAAACCTTTGAATGTTTAAAATGTACGAGTGTCTGAATGTACGAATCGTCATTTACTACGAATCCACTCGGATTTGTGTGTGTGTGTTTTGTTTAGAGACTTTCCTGGCAGAGCTCTCTTCCCACGTGGGTCTGTCGTACTCTTTAGCCAATCAGATGCGAGCTTACCATTCAACCAATCATATCATAAGCCACTGAGCGTGCATTCAAGGAGAGTAGGTTTTGCACATGTTCAGATGAAGTCACAATAATGGCAGAAGCTTCCTTTGTTTGAGTCTGCGCGTCAGAAACGGAAGTGCTAAAAATCTCTAAAAAAGGGCTTCACTTGTCTCAATTGAGTTCCAATTGGGTCGCTGTGTCCATTTCTTTTACTGTCTTTGGGATTACTGATGTAAAGGCTTAATTTCCCGTTCTAATTGATCAACATTGCGCAAAAGGTGCGCAGAATCGTGCTCCTTGAATGCACTCTCAGTGGCTTATGATATGATTGGTTGAATGGTAAGCTCGCATCTGATTGGCTAAAGAGTACGACAGACCCACGTGGGAAGAGAGCTCTGCCAGGAAAGTCTCAAAAACACACACACACATATCCGAGTGGATTTCGTAGTAAATGACGATTCGTACATTCAGACACTCGTACATTTTAGACATTCAAAGGTTTTTGTGCACAGTTGTTTATCTACGAATTGTGTTTTGCATTTGTGAAATTTATTTTTATGAATATATAATTTTATTTTGCGCATGTGAATTGCTTTTTGTGAATATATATTTTTTTTCACGCACGTGAATTTTTTTTTTGTGTGTCTGGAATTAGGTTTCATGCATGTGAAATTGTCTACGCATGTGTGAATCGTGTTTTTTGCGTGAATTATATTTGAGACTAATCTGCTTCTATACACTTGTGTTTTGGTTTAATATGATTCTATAGAAGAGCTGATGTCTCTTTGTTTTCTTATTTTTGGGTATTTTGTTTTTGTCTGGTATTTTTGTTATTTTTTACCAGACACGCCTATCATTCATCGACCTCAAATTTGGCTTATCATCTAAAATATGTTGGTAGCAGCAACTTTACATGGCGGCTCAGTCAAATGTTAACCTAGAAATATGTGTGCTGTTCAAGTGTCTGTGCGAAGTGTGGAAGCTGAACAGTACAGTACACTGCAGGACAGATGGAGGTGCCAGTCACTTGCTCTTAAAATACTCTCTCATTTTTGGTAATACAGATAATAGTAATACATCTTTCGAATCTGTAAAGACTCTACGTTCATTTGTGTGCACTCACAATAACAACAAAACATTGCACTTTTGTAAATGAATGACAGCAACAGGATGCTCTTTCAGCTGTCTCTGTCTCATGCAAACTTGAGTGCGAAACTCTGAAACTGTGTAAACTTTACAGAGAGTGAAATGACTTCTTTCAAATTAACCAACTCAAATGTGAAACAAATATTCTCAGATTATGTAATCCGTATGAAACATCCAGGCGCATCCACTACTGTGGAGATGACAAGTCAGTGTCGCTGACTTCATCTCTTAAATCGAAAGCAAAGAAAGCACTAATTTTTTAACAATTTATTCAAATGTTAATGCAGCCTCCTTGCATATATATATATAATATATATATATATATATATATATATATATATATATATATATATATATATATATATATATTTTTTTTTTTTTTTTTTTTTTTTTTTTTTTTTTTTTGACATTCATAATTCATTAATTCTGCAGTGTGCTGTGGCAAACTGCATGCATGTGCTTAAGCACTTATTAGGTTATGTAGGCAATTAAAGGCTCATTATTATGATTTAAATGGTTTATTAATAAACGTGCGATTATTCGACTAATGCTTCAAATTAACGACTACTGGTCAACCAGAGAAATCTTTAGTCAAAGGCAGCCCTAGACATGTCATTAATAACTGCATGATATGGACATCAACTTGACATAGTCTACACTGATAAACTACTCCTAAATATAATGTAGAAACTTTAATTTTCTCTAAAGCTGCTTTGCAATGATTTGTATAGGGAAAAGCTCTATACAAATAAACTTCATATAGAATTTAATTAATCCCACCTAATATTAAAGGGGTTCTATTATGCTCTTTTACAAAGTCTTGATTTTGTTTTGGGGGTGTAGAACAGGCTCTCATACTAGGTTGTTCGAAAAACACATTATTTTTCACATATTTTACATTACAACACCTATCTCTCCAGTCTGGCATGAACGACTGGAATAGTTCCTGTATCAAATGAAGGCCCACCTTCTCAAAATATGAAATGTGCTGTGATTGGTTAGCTGGGCCAGTGTGTGCTGTGATTGGTTAGCTGGGCCAGTGTGTGTTGTGATTGACAGCACTCGGCGCCTGGTCGGGAAATGTAATGTCTCTTACCTTAGCTACATGCGAGCTTCAGTGTAAATATCAAGTTTGATTTAAACCCGGATGATTGTATCCTAAGTTCGTCTGCTTTGGGAAAGCTAGCGCATCTCCGACATAGCAATAACACTCGTTGCCTTCTCTAGTGCAGCTCAAACAGGTCTCGTCCCATTCGTCGGTATTTGTGATATCACAAATCCCGGAAAATATGCATTGTAATCCAAACGAGTCATTCGTTGTAGTTTTCGAAAAGTGATTTCGGTTAAATAAAATATCTCCTTTTGAACTGGACTTTGAGCTTTGTAACTTTGTAGATATTTTTTATGCTTAAACAGCAGCATTACAGACTAACTAAAGTTGAAAAAGTGAAAAAGTATAAAATATAATATATATATATAATAGGACCACTTTAAAGTTTTTAAATATACTTTTATATTGCAATTTCACATTCAATCTTCAAAATAATGTAGAAAAAAACATAAAGAGAGTATATTTTTAATATTTGTTTAATGGCATCTTTTTTAAGACTGAAGGCGAGTATCACTGATACCAACACTACTAATGTCTCTAGGAAATAGTTTTTTCCCTTATACTTAACCATTGACTATAGCCGTTCAACATTACAGTATAACTGATTTTAACATTTATTAGACTTTAAAAAATAACCATTTCTAATTTAAATTACCTTAAAACAATCTTCACATAAACCCACTGTAATAAATGTCATATTTACTTGTTCCCTTCAGAAAGTCGGAAATATACAGAAATTGAATGAAGTTATCAAACATTAAATTCTAAACTAAATATAGACAAATCCTTCAAGCTACAAAAGTTATTGATTTCCTATTTTTTCTTTTGTTCTTTGATTAATAGACATCATAGCAGCTGGGTTATTAGGTTATTTGGCTGCTATTACGTGACAAGGATCTGACATGCATGCTCGAAATTTAATTCACGATTTAATATGAAATGATACAGGCTACAGCGCACACTGACGTATTTGTGCATGCAGTTGAAGAGCATGCGCTATGAGAACTGTATAATGGCTGACAGGACAGGAAGATTAATTTTTTACTGTCATATGGCCTGACAACATCTCATCTGACCACAGTTCAGTGTTGTTCTACTGAAGCTCTCTCATCACCTGTATCATTTCCACACTTGACTAACGCCTGTCACTGAGGCAAAGTGGAGTGCGCATTTGAAAAATCTCTGGTTTGATGTGGTCATAAAGATGTTCTTCGTCTAAATAAACACAATTCTTGTCAAGAAAAAAAGAGACAGAAGCAGCAGTTTTGAGTGGGGCCCCTGCGTTAACTGCATTAAATATTTTTAAAAGCATTAAACTGGAAAAATTAATTGCCTGCA
The DNA here is from genome assembly GCF_018340385.1 of Cyprinus carpio. NCBI lineage: Eukaryota > Metazoa > Chordata > Actinopteri > Cypriniformes > Cyprinidae > Cyprinus > Cyprinus carpio. The sequence continues at coordinate 18,502,222 of NC_056621.1, read as the reverse complement.
TTAATGCGCTAATTTTGACAGCAATAATTTTAAGCCATTCAAGTGCAAGATGGTTCAAACGAGATGCGGTCCTCGCACGCTGTGATAGGCCATTTCTGTGTGCACATGCAAAAAGCTGCAGTGTGGACAGCATGCAAGTACCAAATTGAGTTCTCTTTTGTATTTTTTTCAGCAAATGCACACAAAATTATGTCAGAATGGCTGTCTTGACAAGCATCCACATAAACACATATGGTTTCCGACCTGCTCTTCACACCAAACCAGCAGGTTCATGACTTCCTCCACTTCACTGGCCAATGGAGTGACGTCACACACTGTGGTATTGCAAGCTCCAATTGATCCTTGCTCCAAGGCTAACAAAAGATCCTTTTTTTCTTTAAAATGGTTACAATAATCATGTTATATATAAAAAGTTCATTTGCAAAAACAGATAACTCGATCACTGTGTCAGTTAGTGAGCATTCTGCATGATGTAATGAAAGATGTATCCTCGTGTCTGTGACAGTGTTTACAGGGCTTTTATGACGATGACCCAAATAAGTTGACTATTAAAAAGAACAGATGAACATCAGTTTACTATCAAAAAAGTGTATTTACACTAAATGCAAATAGGCCGCCTTGTTGGTACAAACTATTTACACTTACTCTGCCAACATGTTAATTAAACATGTTAATTAACAAGTTCAGTGGCGTAGACAGTAAAATGTGTGCGGAAGTCATTTTTGATGCAATCGACCTGAGCGATTCCGCCCTTTACCAAACTTTTTTCCCCCTCCATTTTCAAATCTCATATCACATCGGGTAGGTGTAGGGAGGGCTTATATTGTATGTGTATATATATATATATATTATTGTCTGTGTGTGTGTGTGTGTGTGTGTGTGTGTGTGTGTGTGTGTGTGTGTGAATGTGTTTTATTATTAATAATTTGGAAATCAGTTTACTAAATATAAACTTGATTGATTGATTCACTTTCACTTTAATACCTGGGATCTGACATGAAATAAGCACAGTTATTATTACAAAATACTAGGGATGCAACAATACAGTAGGACCACGGTTCCCTTTCAGTCGATCACTGACCGACGAATTGGGATCTTGCTACGAGAGACAAATCTACTTTGAGTGTAACTAAACGAGCCAATGCACATTGGCATGCAATGATTGCATCCAGCTGCCGATGATCACAGTTAAAAAAGGCAGAAGGTGCAACGCATACCAGCTTTTCACTTCGGAGCTGAGCAATCACATGTCGAGTGTCAAGTGGGTTGCACACATCAGGCTGCACTACCCCCTGTTTGTGTTGCAGGCGGCCATCTCCCCTGTGCGCTTCAGCACACTAAAAGAGCTTTTTCCCTAAAAGAGCATTTAAGGGTGCATCTACTTAAAGATGACGTTGCGTGGCAAACTCAACATTACGTCTTTGTTAAGATGATGTGAGTCTTGCTATGGACAACATATCACCCGGGTGTTTCTGAATGCTGCGTTACCTGGCACTGGGTGATGGTCAAGATCACTGCCTCACGTGCCTGGGCATTAAGCACGCTGAGGTGGTGTTTGTGGATAAGTCATGTTCTCATTGCGGGAAGATGATCATCTTGGAGTCACAGGCCAAGCTCAGTTTCCTCAAAGGGGCGGAGCTCCGGTGCCTCTGCCTTGATCTAGTTCTCGTCTTGGCGGCAGTCAGGCGGGGGCTACTTCAGGCAGTAGCACGGGTGGTCTAAGGGTAACAGTGATGGCAAACCCCCCAGGGAACCAACCCACGGGGGACCATTGCTCCTCTTGCACTCAGCAACCAGTTGAGCTACCAATGGAATGTGCTGGGCCCTTTACAAGGAGCATACCAGCAGTATCCTTTGGCACTCCTCCTGCTGACCAGATGTTGATCGCTTCCTCCACCGCATCGGAGGGTGAGCCGTAGATTTCTGGAGAGGAAGATTCAGCTGCGCTGCTGTCCTCCGGGATTGTAGCAATGCCTGAATCAGATCCGGAAATAACGGCTATGCTTTCACGGGCCGCCGTGAGGGTAGGGCTCGAGTGTAGACCATGTCCCGAGGGTGGTCCATGCTGGTTCTAAGCACCCCACCCCGGTGTCATTCTTTCCGGAGGTGCATGAGGGGCTTACCAGGTTGTGGATGGCACCTCTTTCTGCCGGAAACTGACCTGCTAACTCCTCTGCCCTCACCACTCTCGACAGTGGTGCAGCTAGGGGGTATACGGTGGTCCCCACTGGTGAAGCCGTCGGTTGCGATGCAGTTGTGTCCATGTTTTCCCTTCCCGGGTCTGTAGGTACTCGTCTGGCTTGTCCGGTGATGCTTATACAGCCTGTTGAGAAGCTGCCTCCACCTTACACGCTTCAGGCTAAAGCACTGAAAGACCTGCATGAGGGTGGTCACGATCCAGAAGAGCTCCGAACCGCAACTGATCTTGAGCTCCGAATGACAAAGGTCACCACGAGTTCTCTGGGTCATGCGATGTTCACACTTGTGGTCCAGGAGCGTCACCTCTGGTTATGTCTGGTCGACATGAGGGACGCTGACAAAGTTTGGTTCCTCAAGCTCCCTGTGTCCCAGACTGGCCTTTTCGGCGATGCAGTCGAGAACATGGCCCAGCAGTTCTCGGCTGCACAGGAGCAGACTGAGGTTGTCTGGCACCTCCACCCGTCCACCAGCCGCAGCGCCCCAGCCTGCTCGTTTCTGAGGGTGGCCCCCTGCGTCCGCCCCCACTCCTGAGCTGCATCCGAAGCAGGCTCGAGCAATAGGCGTTGTGGAGCTGGGCGTAGGCTGGCTGCTCACCTGTCCAGTCCCCTGTCAAACCTGGTGGTGAGCGGACGAGCAAGAGGCCAGGCGACCCAGAGAAGGAGTGATGCTGCTCTTTGGGGGATGGTGAATGCACCTCTCCCTCCCCTGGAGGAGGGTCGGGTGGAGAATATGGAAAATCTCAACGAGAGAGCAGTTTTCTCTGTCCCTGGGTCCCAGGAGGGCACGGAAAGTCACAGACGGAGTTACAATTTTGGGAAGTTGTCCTTCTCAGTGGTGAGTGGGCAGAAGCGGGCGGTTCGAGAGCATCAACAAAGGCCCTATTCATACACCCTCTGCCAAACTGTGGAACCAGGTAAGCATTGCACTGCACACTCAGACCCTCTCCGGTCAGCTTACAAGCCGCCCTGTGAGTTGGGTCCCTGCGTTCCACCTCGCTGCACTAATGCGGGTATGGTGGTTGTTCCACTTGTCCTGCTTGCACGATATCTGGGGGCATGGCTAGCGCTACCCAGCTCGTCTCGCTGGCTTCTGTGGACCATCTGCCTCGACTATGCAATTCAGTTTGCCCGGTGTCCCCCCAAGTTCAGTGGCATCCGCTTCACGGCAGTGAAGGTGGCCGATGCTCCTGTCTTGCGTGCAGAGATCGCAGTCCTACTGGCAAAGGATGCGATGGAGCCGGTCCCTCCAGCCGATATGAAGACGGGTTTTATAGCCCCTACTTCATTGTACCCATGAAAGGCGGTGGGTTACAACCAATCTTGGATCTGCATGTCGTGAACCAGGCCCTTCACCGGTTACCATTCAAGATGTTGATGAGATTGATTTACCGCGATCAACCTGAAGGATACGTACTTTCATGTGCCGATCTTTCCGCACCACAGACCATTAATGCAGTTCACGCTCAAAGGATGTGCATATCAGTACAAGGGCCTGCCTTTCAGGCTGTCCCTGTCTCCCCGTGTCTTCACGAAAGTTGTGGAGGGGGCTCTTGTTTCCCTTGTTCACCTCAGCCAGTTGAGTCTTCGGGTCAACTGGGAAAAGAGCAAACTCTCCCCGACACAGAGGATCTCTTTACACGGTATGGAGTTGGAGTTCAGCTGGGGCTGCTTCATATGAGACCGCTTCAGCACTGGCTTCATTGCCTAGTACCAAGGTGGGCGTCGCAGTGTGGCACTCACTGGGTCCAAGTTACATCGGCCTGTTGCCAAGCCTTCACCCCGTGGTCAGACCTTACGTTCCTCCGGGCAGAAGTGCCCCTAGAACAGGTCTCTGGGCATGCTGTGGTTTACACGGATGCCTCCACCACCGGTTGGGCAGCCACGTACAACGGGCATGCAGTGTCGCGGAATGGACGGGCCCCCAAACTGCACTGGCATATCAATTGCTTAGAGTTGTTAGTGGTGCACCTGGCCTTGAACCGTCTCAAAGTGTGCTTATGACGCAAGCATGTACTGGTCCGAACAGACAACACTGCGACCGTTGCGTACAACAACCGACAAGGTGGTCTGCACTCCTGTCACGTCACAACTCGCCCGCCACCTCCTCTTTTGGAGTCGGAATGTTCTGAGATCTATTCACATTCCGGGTCTGCTCAACCGTACGGCCGACAAGCTGTCACGAGCTACACTCCCGGTAGAATGGAGACTCCATCTCCAACATAACAGTTTTAAATTTCAGTTACTGTGCACATGAAGAACAATTCATAATGCTTTCTACTCCAGTGTAGTGTTTTCTAACAGACACCCGGTAGAAAGTAACATGATTTAGTATTAGCACTAAACTCCAGCATGATAAAGTCCTTTTATACAAAACCACTTTTGTTTATCTTCAGATCGAGTATAATAATAGAAACATTGTATCATCTTAGAGAGAGTTTTATTATCTTGACTGTCGTAACCGAACGCAACGCGCAGTTTGAATGCTGAAAGGAGGATGACAGACAACCACAGCGGAGAGAGGAGTTTACGTGAACTTGAATTTAATGACTTAAATATTCATCTGTACTTCACATTAAACTATGGAACGGTCTCAGAACACTTGAAATATAGTGCAAGGGAACTTTATGGTGCTTAATAATGTTTTTGTGCCTTTCGTGGGGCTTAACAACAACACAGAATAGTATATGCACAATATCGGATCGGCGCACCACTAGATTTTATGTGTGGTTTCGGTAACTTACAGTGACAGAGAAGTGAGCTGTGTGTCACATGTAAGTTTTTTGATCCAGTCAGTTTTACTCCACTGCGGTCACTCCGTCAGTTTTCTGTTCTGTATGTGACTCAAATGCTCCACTCCCCACCCAAATATTACTGCTGTTGGTTAATGAAGATTTGACAGAATAGGGCTATAAGGACTGCTCGATGGCCCAGGCCAGTGTGAAAGATGTTCAGGACATTAGACGGATTTGTCATTTGCCCGATCAGGCCACTGCAGCCTCGTCATGAAAGTTGATCATGTGCATGTGTTATTAAGTCTTGTTTATTTAAAAATTCAAGCAATTTGAAAGCATTCAGGCGCGAAAGACCTGAACGGGCAAATACATACAAAAGGATATCCAAATACCCATCTTGACTAGTAACATTTTAGCTTTAACAATGATTAATCTATATTTAAGATTTTATTTTTTATGTCTTATTATTTCTTGTTGATATCTCTGTGTTGTTTTTGGGGTTTTAGAGAGATATGTTTTTGAGCCTTTTGTGTGTTTTTATTTTTGTGCTTTCTATGAAGACAGCCTTGCTGACTGCACTCACTTCTGTTAACAAATCTTGTCTAGAATTCGGTCCAGCAGACTCTCACATTTTCCTGAGACCCCGGCCTGGATATGTGCCCAAGGTTCCCAACACTCCCTTCCGGGATCAGATGGTAACCTTGCAAGTTATCCCCTACAGGAGGGGGACCCTAACCTGTCTCTGTTGTGCCCAGTGCGAGCCCTGCGGATTTATTTGGAACGCACACAAAGTTGTAGACTCTTAGAACAGCTCTTTGTCTGCTTTGGAGGTCAACAGAAGGGGAATACTGTTTCCAAACAGAGGATCTGGATTGTGGATGCAGTCCTCATGACTTATCAAGCTGGAGGCATACCATACCCGCTGGGAGTGAGGGCTCACTCGACCAGGGGCATTTCTGCTTCATCAGGTTTATCGAACAGTGCGTCTCTAGCAGACATTTATAGAGCTGCAGGTTGGGCTACACCCAATACATTTGCCAGATTTTACAATCTGTGGATGGAACCAGTTTCATTCAGAGTTTTGAAAGTTAATTATTGAATTCAGGTTACTGGTTGGATGTAGAGCTTGCACACGGCATTTCCCCCTGTCCCAGATGGCACTGTGCTTATTGAGTCCAATTCAGTTCCTTTTCATGAACCCTGGACAACCTTTCCATCACTTAGACACTTTGCGTTGCTGAGTTCGGAGGAGGAACTCATTATAGAACTCATTATGAGTAGAGTTTCCCCTAAACTTCTTTAATGAGCTAGTGCTCCTTATGTTGTGCCCCATTTGTGTCCCACGGTTTTGTCCTTCAGGGTTCAGTGTTTCCCCTACACAGATGCTTGGTCTGTCATGAGGTTCTATAACTGGTAGCTCTCCCCTTAAGCAGAGCCCGCTATGTGGTACTTCCTTTGTAAGTCCATAGGTCGTTTTCACATGTTACCTCCCCTTCAGGTTGGATGTGATCGCCGTAGTGCCTTTCCCCCTGTAGGGGAATAGTCACTGTCCTGACATTTTTTACCAAGACTTTTCAGCTAGTCTTTTAATGGTAAGTACTAACTATGGGGAAAAAGTCTCCGGCTGAAGGGACCTCTACCTTTATGGTGTCTTCCCCAGATGTTGGACAGAAAGGTCTTAAGTCTTGGGAGTTGGAAGGTTACGAGGAGGTGAGGTGCATTTGGCTGTGAAATGCTGAACCTGTCAACATCTGTGCCCCCGTGGACTCAGTTCGGCAGTTGTGGCGTTTAGTATAGGGACCCCTAGTGTCGTACATTTGACACAACATCGAAGTGAATGACTAAAAGGGAATGTCTCGGTTATGTATGGTAACCCTCGTTCCCTGATGGAGGGAACAGAGATATTATTTCCCTTATGCCACAAATTCAAACTGCTTCTGAGTGGGTTGAGACTCCTCTTGCTTCTCGACTCCTCAGAACAAGAGAGCAGATGTTACGCTGGCTTATTTATACCCGGATGTCCGGGTCATTGCCAGCTATGCATGCAAATTCTGCACACCCAATTTCACTGGCCTTTTCTCAAAGATATCAGAGGTGTTGGGGCTGAAGAATGACCCCTAGTGTCGTACATTTGACATAACATCTCTGTTTCCTCCATCAGGGAACGAGGGTTTAAAATTTTTTTTTCGTTAATTTGTTATTGAGATATACGTGATTAAAAGTAGATGTGAATAAAATACAGATATCATTTTTCTATTGACACATTTACTCAGTTGTCCATGAATAAAAATACTCACTTGAAGGAGCTGATGTTTGAGATTCAGTTGAAAGAGAGCTTATAGTTGCTGGAGCTGTTGGGATAATTAAAATTAATATATATATATATATTAATATTTTCTGTTTCCCAACATAAATTTAACAGGCAGTTGCTGATGTTTAATACCTGGGATTTCACGTGAAATATGCACAGTTATTATTACAATATACTACATTATCAATAATATAAATAAAATACGGATATCATTTTACTATTACCATATTTTTAATCAGTTGTCCATAAATAAAACAGTGTTTCCCATGCATTGATTTATTTGTGGCGGCTGTCACAATATGAAAAAACTGACCTCCACAAATAGATTTTTCAAAAGACTTTGAGTATGTTGAATAAACATGAGTACTGCACGTTTCAATAGTGTTTTTATATTAGTTTATCTGAAGGAAACCGACTGTCTTCAGGAAAATTTCGCTTTCATTTCCATTGCATCATGCCTGTAATGCCTGATAAAGCAGCGTTTTTGAGAACAGTGCTGCTTTGTGTACAGTGATTCCGGGGAAACAGCAATTTTTATGCTCCAAAAGCAGCACCTAGTGGCAAACAATGAAATTGTATTTTCATTCAGACCAACATGAAAATCTGAGAAGGGTATAACTGCATCCCGGAGATCTCTAAATGGGGGCGGGAACTCCAAAATGGGGTGGAAGCTCCAAAATAGGGTGTGGCTTCATCCTATTGACAGACAAGCACATGACACGCATCCATATTTTTTTCCCCCAATCCACTTCAGTGCAAACTCTGCCCAACAGCTGATTCTAAAGTTTTTATTGGTTGTGTCAATTAAAGTGTTGATTTCTTACACTATGCTACAAAAAAATGCTAACCCCTAAAACCTACCCCCCAACCTGACCCTTACCTTAACCAGTGAAATTGAATCCACGGCATGATTGGCGATGAATAGCCTGATAAAGAAAGATGCAGTTGAGGAGATAAACAGTTAATAAGATTATGCGATATGAGATTCTTCCGTCACTACCCCCTCCGACCCTGCAAATTTCATGCCCCAGGATGCCCCCGTTGCTTGGAACAAAGCAATAGAGTAAAATCTTTCCCTACGCGTGGATGGCTCGTGGGTGATTCCCATTTACATCATGAAGCAGAGGTTTAAACTCCAGTCCGAACACCACTGGCCACAAGCTTTTGGGCTCTGCACTCATGGAGAATATTTATTTATTATTAAGCATATAAGCCACAGCCAATGGTGAAAGTCTTTGTGCGGGACACTCGGCCCCATTTTGGAGGTTCTACCCTCTTTTTTTGGAGTTCACGCCCCATTTTGGAGACCTATGGTCTGCAGTTATACCTACTTGGAGAATTGACTGATGGTTTTACTCAGCAAACACGCAGAGCTGTAAATGTGAACCGGTATATATTCTGCAGGTGGAAGTACCGCCACGCATAGAGCGTAAGTCTATGGGAAACACTGTAAAAAAATACTCACTTGTAGGAGCTGATGTTTGAGACTCAGTTGAAGAAGAGCTTGTAGTGGCAGGAGCTGCTGGACATTTTGATGCATGAAAAAAAAAAAGTAGATTTTTTTTTGCATACAATACTAAAATTTGATACTGTGAAAATTGTGTTGTTAAATTAAAAAAAATATGATACAATAATTATAATACAATACAATAATAATACAATAGCAGGGGAAGTCGTGGCCTTGGCAGGGGAAGTCGTGGCCTAGTGGTTAGAGAGTTTGATTCCTAAACCCTAAGGTCGCCACTGTGACGCATTCGCACTTCATATGAGGACTGAGGTGTCCTTGAGCTTGAGTTTGGGACACAGATTGATCCCCGGGGCGCCGCAGCATTAATGGCTGCCCACTGCTCCGGGTGTTGTGTTCCCCACGGTGTGTGTGTTTACTGCTGTGTGTGTGTGCACTTTGGATGGGTTAAAATGCAGAGCATGAATTCTGAGTGTGGGTCACCACGCTTGGCTGTATGTCACTTCACATTTAATATTTAATTTTTACTATTTCCCAATGTAAATTTAACACATAGATGCTGATGTTTGATACTTGGTATTTGACATGAAATAAGCACAGTTATTATTACAGTGGGTTGAGACTCCTCTTGCTTCTCGACTCCTCAGAACAAGAGAGCAGATGTTACGCTGGCTTATTTATACCCGGATGTCCGGGTCATTGCCAGCTATGCAAATTATGCACACCCAATTTCACTGGCCTTTTCTCAAAGATATCAGAGGTGTTTGGGCTCTGAAGAATGACCCCTAGTGTCGTACATTAGACACAACATCTCTGTTCCCTCCATCAGGGAACGAGGGTTACCATATGTAAGCGATACATTATTATTACAATATACCAGATTAACAATAAAAATGAATAAAATACAGATATCATTTTTCTATTGACACATTTACTCAGTTGTCCATGAATAAAAATACTCACTTGAAGGAGCTGATGTTTGAGATTCAGTTGAAAGAGAGCTTATAGTTGCTGGAGCTGTTGGGATAATTAAAATTAATATATATATATATATATATTAATATTTTCTGTTTCCCAACATAAATTTAACAGGCAGTTGCTGATGTTTAATACCTGGGATTTCACGTGAAATATGCACAGTTATTATTACAATATACTACATTATCAATAATATAAATAAAATACGGATATCATTTTACTATTACCATATTTTTAATCAGTTGTCCATAAATAAAACAGTGTTTCCCATGCATTGATTTATTTGTGGCGGGCTGTCACAATATGAAAAACTGACCTCCACAAATAGATTTTTCAAAAGACTTTGAGTATGTTGAATAAACATGAGTACTGCACGTTTCAATAGTGTTTTTATATTAGTTTATCTGAAGGAAACCGACTGTCTTCAGGAAAATTTCGCTTTAATTTCCATTGCATCATGCCTGTAATGCCTGATAAAGCAGCGTTTTTGAGAACAGTGCTGCTTTGTGTACAGTGATTCCGGGGAAACAGCAATTTTTATGCTCCAAAAGCAGCACCTAGTGGCAAACAATGAAATTGTATTTTCATTCAGACCAACATGAAAATCTGAGAAGGGTATAACTGCATCCCGGAGATCTCTAAATGGGGGCGGGAACTCCAAAATGGGGTGGAAGCTCCAAAATAGGGTGTGGCTTCATCCTATTGACAGACAAGCACATGACACGCATCCATAATTTTTTCCCCCAATCCACTTCAGTGCAAACTCTGCCCAACAGCTGATTCTAAAGTTTTTATTGGTTGTGTCAATTAAAGTGTTGATTTCTTACACTATGCTACAAAAAATGCTAACCCCTAAACCTACCCCACACCTGACCCTTACCTTAACCAGTGAAATTGAATCCACGGCATGATTGGCGATGAATAGCCTGATAAAGAAAGATGCAGTTGAGGAGATAAACAGTTAATAAGATTATGCGATATGAGATTCTTCCGTCACTACCCCCTCCGACCCTGCAAATTTCATGCCCCAGGATGCCCCCGTTGCTTGGAACAAAGCAATAGAGTAAAATCTTTCCCCTACGCTGGGATGGCTCGTGGGTGATTCCCATTTACATCATGAAGCAGAGGTTTAAACTCCAGTCCGAACACCACTGGCCACAAGCTTTGGGCTCTGCACTCATGGAGAATATTTATTTATTAAGCATATAAGCCACAGCCAATGGTGAAAGTCTTTGTGCGGGACACTCGGCCCCATTTTGGAGGTTCTACCCTCTTTTTTTTTTGGAGTTCACGCCCCATTTTGGAGACCTATGGTCTGCAGTTATACCTACTTGGAGAATTGACTGATGGTTTTACTCAGCAAACACGCAGAGCTGTAAATGTGAACCGGTATATATTCTGCAGGTGGAAGTACCGCCACGCATAGAGCGTAAGTCTATGGGAAACACTGTAAAAATACTCACTTGTAGGAGCTGATGTTTGAGACTCAGTTGAAGAAGAGCTTGTAGTGGCAGGAGCTGCGGACATTTTGATGCATGAAGAAAAAAAAAGTAGATTTTTTTTGCATACAATAAAATTTGATACTGTGAAAATTGTTGTTAAATTAAAAAAATATGAATACAATAATTATAATACAATACAATAATAATACAATAGCAGGGGAAGTCGTGGCCTTGGCAGGGGAAGTCGTGGCCTAGTGGTTAGAGAGTTTGATTCCTAACCCTAAGGTTGTGGGTTTGAGTCTCGGGCCAGCAATACCATGACTGAGGTGCCTTTGAGCAAGACACCGAACCCCCAACTGCTCCCCGGGCGCCGCAGCATAAATGGCTGCCCACTGCTCCGGGTGTGTGTTCACGGTGTGTGTGTTTACTGCTGTGTGTGTGTGCACTTTGGATGGGTTAAATGCAGAGCATGAATTCTGAGTGTGGGTCACCACGCTTGGCTGTATGTCACTTCACATTTAATATTTAATTTTTACTATTTCCCAATGTAAATTTAACACATAGATGCTGATGTTTGATACTTGGTATTTGACATGAAATAAGCACAGTTATTATTACAATATACCACATTAACAATAAAAACGAATAAAATACAGATATCATTTTCCTATTAATACATTTACTCAGTTGTCCATGAATAAAAATACTCACTTGAAGGAGCTGATGTTTGAGACTCAGTTGATGGAGAGCTTGTAGTTGCAGGAGCTGCTGGGATATTTAGATTCAGTCAGTTCAAAGAAGAGAAAAAAATACAGGTGCATCTCAATAAATTAGAATATCGTGGAAAAATTCATTTATTTCAGTAATTCAACTCAACTTGTGAAACTCGTGTATTAAATAAATTAACTGCACACAGACTGAAGTAGTTTAAGTCTTTGGTTCTTTTAATTGTGATGATTTAGGCTCACACTCAACAAATTAGAATATGGTTACGTCAATCAGCTAATCAACTCAAAACACCTGCAAAGGTTTCCTGAGCCTTTTAAAATGGTCTCTCAGTTTGGTTTACTAGGCCAGTGGTTCTCAAGCACATTCCTGGAAGACACCCAACACTGCACATTTTGCATGTCTCCTTTGTCTGACACACCCATTTCAAGTCTGTGAATCCCTACTAATGAGCAGGTGACC